>NW_017259184.1:996174-1003650 GCF_001594045.1 Atta colombica | reverse complement strand
CCCCTCCTCCCCGTCCATCCCCCTCTCCCTCTTTTCCTCTTATTCTTCTCCTAGAAGGGTGGGAGAATACATGATCATATTCTAAAAAAAACAATATCATAGTTTTTATCTTAAATTATGTTAAAATATATTTTTGTCTTTCATGAATTTACCAGGAAAAGACATGATATTCGGAATCGGGAGAAACTATATTTTCTTCCGTATCGGAAAATATTATATTAATATTTTACATCATTCGAAAGTGTTTGCTTTAGAAATTATTTATCAACTCACTCGATGAAAGCTCAATGATCGGAATCTCTGACTCAGCTTTTCTTTTTCTTCTTTCTTCAATTCCTGCATTAAAACAATTCATGCCCTTCCTAAAAAAAAGTAGACAATTAATATTAAAATGTAAGAAAATTAAAAAAAATTCATTTTTAAGTATTACAATTTTCTAATTTTGTTATATTTACGCGATAGTCCCGTCACTAATTTTTCCTCCGTGCAATGTTACCGCGATTTTGGGAATGGATTTACTACCGCAATATGTTTCTCCCTTTGCTTACGACAATTTTTTTAGAAATTATTAATTATTTCAAACTGAATATAATCAAATTATTTATTTTTTTATATATGATAACGTCAAAAAAATATTGGAAATTATCGAGAAAATAAAAGTGAAATATTTATCTTCAGATAAATGTGAGAGAAGATTCGCTATATGTTCTCCCACATCTTCTTTCTCGTGCCCAAATCGTCGCATTTCTGTCGTTTCTCGGACTAATTGGAGAATACGCATGTCCTTAGTAAAATACTTCAATTCGTATAATAGTCAATCTGAATATTGCGTCTGAATATTCACATGTGAAGTCGAAAAGCAAGTAATTGCTCTCCAAATCGTTCAAACCGGCTAAAAATTTCTTCGCGATTATTCGCGGATCAAGCGTCAAAGCAAGCTTGATGATTCTGCGAATAATCTTTCCTTCTCAAAACCCATTTCACAGAACTTTGTACACAACTTTGCACAACTTTTGCACAGCACTCACGCAACAGAGCTTTCACGATGAGGCTCAAAAATGATTTTTTCCTAATACGAAATTCCCTATTTATACATAAAAAATTCTTTCTCTAAAAATAGGATAGAAAAGAGCTAAAAAATTCGAGAAAAATTTAATCCTTATTATATATGCTAGAATGCACTCAAACGCGAGATCGTAAAAATATTTCTTTATTTGTTACTGCGACGAATGTTTCAATATATTCCTTCTTTTCAAATAAATTTTTTAGTATCAAAAATTTATAACTCGTTACTTGTCAGTTTAATAGTTAGTATTTACAATTTTTTCCATGCAACACTCGAATATTACAAATTTAAATATGTCTAAACATAAAATAATTTCGTCATTCAATCTTGAAAGAAATTCTTTCCTTTGTAAATTTTATTATTTGTAAAATATTTCTATATTTATTACTTTGAAGAATATTTCAAATTCCTTCTTTTCAAATAAATTTTTTCGTGTCAAAGATTTATAACTCATTGTTCATCAGTTTAATACAATAGTTTACAATTTTCTTTCGTCTAACGTTCGGATATTATAAGTTTGAACAAATTTGAACATGTTCGAAAAAAATTTGTTATTCATCCTTCGAGAAGTTTCTTTCCTTTTCGAAAAAGAAACTGCGATAGCATCGTAAGAAAGATTCTTTTAGAAATTACTTCTAGAATACGTCTAAATATTTCAATTTTTGCTCTAACACACGATATTACAAGTTTGAATATGTTCGAAATAATTTCGTTATTCAACGTTCGAGAATTTCTTTCTTTTTTGAAAAAAAGTAGCGCGTTATAGCATTCTTCTAGAAATTACTCCTAGAATATACTTCTAGATACTTTTAGAAATTACTAAATTCTGGAGATTTTTTTTGTTATTTTTCGAAAAGTATATAAACACAAATTGCTTCGCATAGTGGTACGCTACTTCATTCGAGTCTCGTCGTGCGAAGTGATTACTTTGTGAGCAAACAAGTGCTGTGCTTCTTGATTTTTGTCCAACATTTTTGGACTATTTGTGTCGTACAATATTTCGCAGAAATGATCGAGTAAAAAGACGCTAATATTTCGAAGAAGTCGGCGTGAATCCGCGATTCTGTCAAGATCTCAATCAATTCGCGCAATGATGAGGATATGAGAAAAAATGCTCGATTTTTCACATAATGTTATCGATGATGTATGGATTTAACAACTCTCATATGAAGATGATTCATGTGAGATTACAAAGAACAAACGAAGGAATCTTCAAACCTCTTGTGAAATTAACTGGAAACAATGGATGGAATTTATTTCGACGCAGATTGTTGGCAACAATTTATAGACAACATGAGATTCATGAAGGAGGCATTTAAGTGGTGATAACAGAGCTGTGAAACTCCATTGCCATAAGAAATATCCTCATAAATTTTACTGCATCTTACAGTGCAAAATCAATATGTTGGCATTTAAAGAAGAGGAATTTCACTCTATGGAAAATAGCAGCGGAGATTTTTAGGAAAAAGAGAAAATATCGGATCACAAAAATATCACATCACCAGCGAAGAAACGAAGAACCTACGCGGTGGTAATGCAGAAAACTACCTTCCTCGAATTGCAAAGCGTTATAAAATGTATAAACGTACATTTGAAACATTTAGAATCTCTGTCTAATAATGTCAACAAACGTGCACAATATTTAATTAAAGAAATTGAATTAAAATTGCCTACAAATTATGTTAATCGTGAAATCATAAAATTAATATTAAAAGATAATTACGACGAAATTGCACGTAATGTGCGTATACAAATTAATAACTTAATTTTTCTCGATTCATATTTTTACATAATATTTTAGAATTGACTTCATTATGTTATAACGAAATTTTTCATATAATTCTTACGAATCGAGAATTGTAATTTGTGTCCAATTATTCTAAAACTTTTTATTTTATTCACTCATGTATTTTCCTACACTGAAGAATTTTATATAAATATATAGCATTCTTTTTTATATCATAAACTCTCGTCTATTTTTTTTATTCGTAATCTTATTCCCTTTTATAATAGACACTTTTCTTTTGGTATTTCAGGCTTAAATGTAATATACATTTTTAAAAAATATAGAAATAATTTTTTTCTTTAGAGTAATCCCTGAATCGACACAAGAGACCATGCCGTGACAGGAACGAACATGTTCATTCCTGTTTTATCTCTCCTTTTTTCCAAATAAAAGTAAGAGTTTCGAAAAGTCTCGAAAATTTTCGTAAAAGTTCCTATCATAAATACTAAAAAACACTTTCACTAAGACGTCGGAGACATAGGATCGTACCAACAAAAAATGACTCTCATAAAATCTATCTGCTATTCATTTCACGAACAGTGGACAAGTGAATAGCAGATAGTTATCCCCTCCTCACGACAAAAAATGCTGTCCAATCTCCCACTCATTTTTTTCTAGATTTCACCCTTCGACTTTGTCGAAGATCCTCTACCATTCTCTTCTCTAATCATTTCGTGGGAAGTTATGGAGCGGGCCAATCAGATCTTTGTCAACTATAGAGCGAATAATAAGAACACTCCATTTAATTACCTTATTATCTATCTTCTTCATCCACCGACCAATCAGAGCCCATCATCCTTCCAGACAGACTCATCTAGATTATGGTGACGGGAGTGGCATTATTTTGATCCAGGAGAGGCAGGAGAGGCATGGAGAGGAGAAATGTTTTGACACATCTTCCCTATTACTACTGTGCTTTTTGCAACTATTCGATTTTTTCGCATATTTTTTTCACAAGTCTTGAGTCTCAAATATATTTTTTTCTGATGGCCTTTCGAAGATTTTCGTGAAGAGAAAGGCTGGTTTATAAGTTTTTTTTTCCGGTAAGATTTTACTTCTTTTTTTGAACTTACTACACGAATTTATTATAGGTTAAGGAAATAACGCACATAAAAAATTGTAAACAATTAAATATCTCATAAATTATTGCATTTTAACATGATTTATACTATTTTGAATTAATGGGAGGGGTACACTATTATTGCAATTTATTAAAACTTATATATATTTTAGAATTCTCCTTATTAATGCCGAGCGGTCGAGATTGCCGAAAGAAAACATTTTCGGTTGTTTAAAAGCGAGTAATGAGAAAGAGAGCTCGCTGTCTTCTTCATTCTCGGTGCGCCAAAGGCGAGCACATGACATGGGCTCGTGCTTGTATGTATTTACAATCCCGCAATAAATGGCTGAACTTACAGGCGTGGAAAAGTGACATTTTGACGATGGCGAAATTTCTGTTGTGGGTCATTTCATTATTATTTATTTAATTGTGAAAATGTTATTTATCTCGTACTTATCAAATCGTAATTATCGACGAAAATTAAAGTTATCTTGGAATTTTATGTGTAAAAGCGTATTTTTTATTCGTTTCAATAGCTGTCAGACCATATGTTTCTGTCTGAATATAGGATCATATGCTTTTTTACGATTATTTACTGACTATCAAGGGAGAAAAAGAGAGTTTTCATCGATTTTTACAAGTGTTTTAAAGCGATCTCGTCAATTAGATTTATTCAAATTGTCTTTACAAATGGCACGTAACATAAATTAATATGTCATTCCTTGCTTCTAACGTCACGATTCAACATGGCCGCCGCGACTAAAGCGACTAAAGAGTCTTAATAAAAGAGAGTAGATACATCAAGATTTAAAATACATGAAATCATTGAAATAAAGAAGAATGAAAGTCAGAAAACAGAATGTAATTAACCCTCGAACGTTGTGATACTCGCACGCACGGCGGATGTAGGATCAAAAGGATTAAAAGTGAAATTGTTGTTCCTTAAAAAGTTATTAACAAAAAAGTTCATCAATAAAACTTAACTTTTGAACATGACTGCGCTCCGATGAAATAAATTCCTTGCTTTTACAGCGCAAAATATTTTTTTATATAATTTCTTATTTAATTTTTATGTCTTTAGAGCAGAAATTAGTCCGAATTTCTATGTGGAATCTTTAGCAATTACATTAAAAGAAGCGTCTAATTATTCATGTGTATTAAATGCTTTTTTGAACATGAATTTTGCAAGGTAATGAACGAAATAGGATTGTTTACGATCATATCGATATAATTCCGCTAATATCGAACAGATGTTCGATATTTTGTATGAACGTCTGTGTCTGGGTCAAAATGTTGTGAATGATTCACTGTTTTATATTGATATATTGGATCGATTTGGCTGTATGCTTTCAACAATCGGTATGAATTATTGAGGAATTATTATCCAGGAACGATGTATTTCCAGATGAGTGATAGTAATGTTTGTGCATCACGGGATTCAATTGGTACGACAAATATGTTCTTTGCGTGTTATTTCACCGAAAAGCTTGTCCCTTAAGTCGTTCGCGATGATATTGTCGACGTCCAAATTTTACCTCATCGATTTCGATAATAATTCCTTTTTGACCAATTTAACTTTGTTTGTTAATATTCATGAGTTGAGAAGCTAGATTGTTGTAATTGAATGCTTATTAAAGTAGAGAATTTTTAAATAAGTATTTAAGTTTTCTGTTTCAAAAATACAAATTTCCTGCTTTACAAACAATTGACATTGTTCTTCATTTATGTAGTTTTAGTTATTAAATTACATGAATTACCTCTCTGCAAAAGTTAGTCCAGTTGTATGTGATGATATATTTGGTTCTTTTTTTAGGAATGTTTGCTTTACAAATACAAATTCTTTGTTTTAAAACCACATTATTTTGATGAACTTTTTTTAACAACAACTTTTTAATGAGCAACGAATGAAAGTTAAAATTTGTTCAAGAGGGTATGATCTTAATAACATATATCAAGATCAAGATTATTAGAAGATTGTTCCCTATATTATTGGATTGTCCGGAAAGTTCGTGCCGATGTTGAAGGAAAATTTAAACGCAGAAAATTTAAATTTTAGTATACATTTATTAAATTATATAGGTTAGTCCCCCAATTGGGTTGTCCCCTAATAACCTATATAAATTGTATAGGTTATTGGAGGACAACCCAATAAATAATTACCATAAATTATTTCAAATGTAGAAGGAAAAATAAGAACATATATTTATCATAGAAACAAATATCCATTTATTCATTTTCTTCATAGTTGAAAAAAGTAAACAACTCTAACTTGTGGATCTCGCGAGATCCTGCGTCCGCCGGTGGAAGATTAATATATATTTCGTTTAATTAATAAGTACGCGTATAAGTAAATGTATTTAAAACAGTTAAGAAAAAGTATAATAATGATTTAACATATTACATTTTAATTGTCTTGCTTATCGACTTAGTGTTGATATATTGATGTGTTTTTTTTTTTTTTAGAAGCATCACTACAGAGAACTGAGTCTGAAGGCTCAAGAAAGTCTAGGTGAAATTCCTAACAAATTTACAGAATATTGGTTGTCAAGATTTCCATGTTTATTATGCCACGTGTGGTGCGCGATGCAGAATTTTCGAAACGAGTCGAGTCTGAAACAGTACTATCATCCACATTACATTTTTGTGAGTGGTTACGAAGGACAATCGATTGTACGAATGGATCGAATTAATAATACCTTATCGACATCGACTAGGGCAAGACAAACCATTGATTGGAGCCCTAATCGAACAAGATATCGTGGTCAGAAAAGAAAGCAGGAAAAAAAGAAGCAAGAGGAATCACTATGGTTATTGCATCCATCGAATTGAATTATCTCAAGATTACTATGAACTAAACTAAAACTAAAAGACGAAGAAAAGTGCGGTTCTACGCACGTACAATAATAAAATTTTTGTTTAGTTGGAATCATAACATATGTGATTCCACATAAATCAATATATTCAAAATTTCAATTTTATTTTTAATCGAGAAAGAGAACTGAAATCGTTTAAATTACAAAACTTTCTATACAGTAGTGTACTTAAGGATGTATTGGACGTACAATTCCTGCAAAAAAAATTAAATTTGGAAATATGTTTTATACTTACACTTCAAATAAATTATATACATATGAAAGTTGTGTAAATAAGATTACATTTTTATTTAATAACACTTTTTTGTCGTTTATTTATTTATTTTATTTTATTACTTTTATTGTTAAAAATAAAAATTTTAAATATGATAATAGAAATCTAAATTTTTAAAAATAAATTCTTTAAATATTCAAAATAACTTATGTAAAGTTTTATTGCGATTACACTGATTACAAAAATATAGAACAAAGAAATATTTTGTTTATTTACTGAGCAACTAGTTCGTGCATTGCAGTGTAACTTTATACATAAATAATCTTGGATACAATATGCAATTACATTAAAAAATTAAGATTTTTGTTCATTTATTTTATAATATTGGGTTATCCGGAAAGTTCATGCCGATGTTGAAGGAAAATTTAAACGCAGAAAATTTAAATTTTAGTATATATTTATTAAATTATATAGGTT
>NW_017259184.1:994332-996141 GCF_001594045.1 Atta colombica | reverse complement strand
ATAATAATAATAATAATAATAATAATAATAATAATAATAATAATAATAGTAATAATAATAATAATAACTTATTGCTAGTACTGTTAGTAAACTTCTACCAAATATGCTCCTAGATAGCTGAATACTATCAAAATCAAATTTTCTAAAAATTTTCTACAAATTTTTTGAAGATAAAATGCGTCAAATTTGATGCAAATTTTGTTGTATTCAAAGCTGTCAGCAAATTGACGACAAATAAGGATTAAAGAGTATGAGATCAAAAGCCAAGACTTATAAGTAAAGATACAATTTCATGCAGCGAAGGAAAGCTTGGACTTTTTATTTTCCCCCTCCCTTTCCCTTCTCTACTACAATCAAAGCAGCATTCAAAAATTATTTGCTTTTCTGCTTCTTTTTGAAGCATATTTTCGCTTGCTTAAGCTAACGAAAACGTTCGTTTACTTTCGCTAATTTTTTATTCATTTTAATAAAAATGGATTATGAAAATAAATACATCGAATACGTAAAAGAACACCTGTATAGTAGCAGTTGCAACTGCAGCAATGATTCGGAGACAATGCGTAGTCATGAGGTTTGTTTTTTTAATTATAATTTTTCAATAATAATTTTACATCCAAATAATGAGGCGTGCGCAGATGAGTGACAATGCGACTAATGAATGAGTAATTATATGCGAATATTTTGGTTATGTATAAATAAAAAATTACCATTCATCGATACCGTTATTTCTTTCCATCTTTTTCTTTGCATGCAGACTTGGGACAGCAAGAGGAAGCTTGAATTTCCATAATGCGGGACGCTTGCGAACTTCTTCGATCTGTTCCTCTTCTGTAACTTTTTTATTTCGCTGATTATTATGAATCTTTCGGTTTGAAATCCGAATTATCTGTCACAATTTCCGCACCATTTACCAAATTTTTGCGGATTATTTTTTCGTTTTTTGCAAGTTTCATTCATTAGCAATAATATAAAAAAACACTAGTAATATTCACCACATTTAGGATAAAAATATATTAAATTTTTGTTTACATAAATACTGGGATATTCCTTCAAGCAAGAACGATGTAACTCGTTCAGAATATATAGTCTCCCATACACTACATGTATATTGTATACGTGCTTCTCGAATAAAACCTAATTAATAGCAGTTTTAATTTTTTTTCAAGGATATTCTTATTGAAGGTCTTATTCCAATCTAAGTAATTGCAACTTTAATTCTCTGTCAAAAATTATTATACTTCGAACAAAATTAATATATCAAATGAAAAATTACAATCCAGATGCTACAATCTTAAGAATGCTACAATCGTTAAGAATGCGTGCTTTTCGTAAAGAATTATTTAGGTTTCACCAGTGCCAAATACTTAATGAGCCGTGGAACTGATTAATCGTGTTTGTTGTTTAATAGAATTAATCACGTATGCTTGACAGTTAATCACCGATTCGATTTAATCGAGTTTGTGAAATCGGTCCTTTGTATATAATATTTTTGAAATTAATTATAAGGTTAAATTGTTTATTTTTATTCCAATTCAAGTAATGGCAACTTCAATTTTTCGTAAAAAATTATTATTCTTCAAAAAAATTAATGTATCAAATGAAAAATTAAAACCAGATGCTACAATCTTAACTAATTAAGTTAAATTCTATCAAATTAAAAAGTAAAACATAAATGGTATTGTCTCTTGTTATTTATTTTACTCTAATGATATGTATCATTCATATAAAAGATTTGATATCAACAATTGGCACCAAGTTAAATTTTACTATCAAAATAAAACTCAAATGATATTATCTTTATTATTTATT
>NW_017259184.1:989162-994232 GCF_001594045.1 Atta colombica | reverse complement strand
TAAAAGATCTTCCTGTTCCAATTCAAATGGTTTAAATTCTTCTTCAATAAAATTATTATATAACAATTCATTCAAAGACATTTTCTCTTCCAACTATCAAAGTAGTGGTTATTTAATTCTTTTTCAAAACATACAAAACATTATCACAAAATTGCGTTACATTGCTCAATTTAAGTGTTACTACAAAAAATTAAAGAATTAACCGTGTAAAATGAAAAAAATTTAATTTAAATAGAAAATGAATAATAATAATCAAAATTAATTGAATTAGACTTCTTATGCTAAATACAAATTACAATAATTAATCAAGTACAAATTAACGACTATATAAGGTCAAACGCTGTTTTCGGTGCATCAATTATGAACAAATATATCTTTGATACAAAAAATTCGAACATTTCGATCTCATTATTTGGACCATCATCAGCGAATATAATATATGTGTTAATTAATGAGAGAATGATGTTGAAACGCTATAATATTAATATATATTGTTCTCTTATTTGTCAACAGAGATAAGTCCATCACTTGGTGGAATGAAAGTGTGACACGATTATTTTAAACCTTAGAAGTGTGTCTATGAATTATGCAACAATAAAAACTAATCATTATCACAAAGAAAATTATTATAATTTTTAAATGACTTTATCTCTGCTGGTCAACAAAAACACAATTCCATAATTACTTATAAATGTCATGTGTTCAGCTGACAATTTAATCATTATGATATCAATAATTGATAACTACTAAGAATAAGTAATGAAGACCATTGATATTAAACGATATATATATAAGATTAGGTCAAATAAAATATAAGATTAGGTCAAATTCTTGTTTATCAGTTTGTTTAGAATATCCGCGTATTAATCAAGACCTTCGGTATCTGTTTGTAAATTGAGTCCGTTCTTTTGTTTTAATAGCATTTCTGAGATCAAGCATTTATGGTAAAAATTTTCACAATCCAGAATATTCACATTGCTCCAATCGAAATCATGATCGCATTAAAATCATTTCAATCTATGATCAGTAATAACAGATCTGGAAGAAGCGTTCCAACATATGTGATTTTATGTTCATTTATTCTAGTTTTTAATTTCCTCCATGTTTGATCAACATAAGTTGCATCACAATTCTTGCATTTAATTCTATAAACAACGTTCTTTTTAGTTTCATATGGAAGAGGATTTTTTTGAACCTTGATGAACTTGTTTAATTTATTGGTACTAAAAAATTATATTCTGTTCAGATTTATTCCATTCACAATACTCTTGAATCTATCTGAAAATCCCTGTATATAAGGAATTGTAAACCATTTGGTATTGTCTCTTGAGATGTTATTAACATTACTTTTATGTTGCATTGATTTACTCATTATGGAGTTAATTCTTTTTCTGATATTTTCAAAAATAAAATCTAATGGAAAGTCATTAAGTAATAAAGTATCAATAATAAATTTAAAATTTTAATATGAAAATCTGGATGTGAAAATAAAAACGCTTTCTCTATTAAACCATAAATTACACCTATTTTCTTTGAAATAGTGTGTCGAGACCAAAAGTTTAACATTCGACTAGAATAGATTTCTGAAACAAGGCAAATTGTAAAAAATTATCTTTAATCTTTATGGTCATGTCAAGAAATTAATGCTGTTACCATCTATCTGCAGGAATATTTGTGAATAACGAAATCTAAAAAAACTGTATTCTTTCTGTCAATCTTTGTATTAGATAATTTATCAACTAATTTAAAGTTAAAAAAAAACTGTTAGTTGAATAACTGAAAGATCTTGGAATACTTATGATTATTTTATGCAAGAACGTGGTTATCAGATAAAACGGACTTCCAATAGATGAAATAATTATCCTAAATGGACAATCAGATTTATGCACTTTCGGGAGGTCATAAGCTCTAAGTAAACCCTTATTACATCTCAGTCGTTTATACAAATTTTCTGTAATATATTTCTACTTTTTCCATTTTGTAATTAAAGTTTTAAGATTATTAATTATTTTATTCGTTGGATCTTTAAAAAATTTTTTATATGTTAACATCACTAAGCATTTCATTTATTTTTTTGATGTACAAGTTCTTGTTAAGTGCAACCGTCACAAATCAGCTTTAGTTATAAATTCTTCTTACTATTTAAAAAAAATCTTGTTTTATCCTTAATCAGTCTGTTTTCATTCAATTGTTTGTTAATCCGGGAATGTGAAAACATAAACAATTTTTTAATAATATGCGTTCCTTTATTTCTAAAAATTTTTTGAAATGGTGTCTGTAATATATTATTTTTCTAATTTTTAATGAATTCGAATATTAACATTTTTTTATTCGAAAAAGGTAGTAAGAAATTATCCCCTAAATAATAGTAGTAAACATTGTAATAAACATTGTAACAAACAACTTTTTGTAATAAACATTGAATTTGTTTACAATCGACGACAAATTAATAAATTTGTCTTGTTACGTCAAAGCTCCGCATACACGGAGCTGAGAGTGAACGCAACGGGAAAACCAAATTCTTAGACCGATTTGGTCGTGTCTAAGCCGGATCGTAAAGGAATTGTGGGAAAGGACCGATGCAAATTTTCGCTTCGTGGATCTTAACGAGCTGGGGGTCGAACAGAGGATGAAATGGAAATCTCAACTCGTGTTCAGCTAAACGAACACACGAAACGGACGTACTTTTTAAATTTAAAGGGCTCAAACTGGATCAATGTGCCGGGAAGGCGCACTTTAACGCCAAATGTGCCTATACGTCCGTATGCCTTGGCTTTCAGTCATGGAACTTAATTCAAATGACCGGGGAGAGGGTGAAGTGCAACTGCGGGAGAGCTTAATAAATACAAGGAGAGATGTTTCAAATTATTAGGTGTACAACTTTGCTTTCGCCATTTTCCTATAGATGGCTTTAGCGGTAAGTGGTGGTCGAAATAAATAGATCATAGACGTCATACAATAAATTTGGGTATCTGTCAATATAACCCCATAGAAACAATAGTCGATTTGTGTCTGCATCATAAAGTTATTCTCGATTGAAAATGTCAGTTTACGAGCCAAATTCTCGTCATTTGCGGGAGGTTTTAATTTTTTGCTTCAATATGAAGAAATCTGCGGCAGAGGCTCATCGAATGCTCTCAAATTCTTATGGTGAGACCGCTATTAGTGAAAGAACGTGTCGTGGTTTCAACGCTTCAAGAACGGGGATTTTGACGTCCAAGGTCATGCTCTGTATTTGATGGAACCAACTCGGCGTAGTGTATTATGAACTGTTAAAACCGACTGAAACAATCACAGGCGATCGGTATCGAACGCAATTGATGCGTTTGAGCCGAGCATTGAAAGCCAAACGGCCGCAATACAACGAGAGACACGAGTGATTTTGCAGCATGACAATGCTCGACCCCATGTTGCGAAAGTAGTCAAGACATATTTGGAAACGTTGAAATGGGAAGTCCTACGCCACCCGCCGTATTCTCCAGACGTTGCTCCCTCTGACTATTACTTGTTTCGATCAATGGCACACGGCCTGGCTGACCAGCACTTCCGGTCTTATGAAGAAGTAAAAAATTGGATCGATTAGCGATTATTAGTGGATAGCGCTCAAAAGACGCGGGATTCATACGCTACCCGAAAGATGGGAGAAAGTAGTGGCCAGCGATGGACAATACTTTGAATCATAAATGTACAACCAGTTTTTTACAATAAAACCTCGAATTCCTGAAAAAAAACGGCAGAAGCAAAGTTGTACACCTAATAACAAACAAGGATTTAGTTTAATAGTAATTTAATAAAAGAAGTATTTAATAATACATTTTTCTTAAGTGTAAAGATATAAGTCTTCAGTTTTCTATTCTAAAATATATGGTCGTACGCATTTATGCGCGCGCGCGCGCGCGCGCGTGTGTGTGTGTGTGTGTGTGTGTGTGTGTGTGTGTGTGTGTGTGTGCTGTGTGGAAAGAGCGTTGTGTGTAATACGGACGTTATTCTAAATGTTAAGAGTTTGGAAGGAGGAGAAAAAAATTAAAGTTGTGTAAACTCATATGGAAAGAAAGAGGATCGATGGGAATGAGAGATGGTATGGGGACTGAAAATAAGCAAGTGGATCTTGTGATGTTGATTATCATTCGGTCATCATTAGTAGAAGAAATAAAGTAAGACATTCCAACAACTGATGGGCGTTATGAAAGAGAAGAGGAAGATGACCAGGAGAGTAAGCGTCTGATTGAACAGGAGGAATTGAGGGGATAGTATGTTAGACGGGAAATTCCTGAATCGGAGGCGACATCGATGCGAAACAGGGGGAGAACTTGACGGACAGAGATCATCGAAGAAGTTTGAGAACAAATCAGAGATAGGGGAGTAAGAAATTTCTAATAGCGGTGATAGAGACTGGAGGCTGAACGACCGGAATCTGTTCTTGGGCCGATGCCTGAATTAGCGGAGATTGTTCTCTAGAGTTTTGACTACACAGTCTTATTGGATCGTTTCAACAACATTTTAAAGAAAAAACGTTCCCATTTAGCAAAGAAGAAGGTGCTCTTTCATCAAGACAATGCATAGGTTCACATATGTGCGCAGTACCGATGACCAAATTCAATGAATTCCGCTACGAATTGCTTCCCCATCCAGCATATTCGCCAGATTTAATTCCCTGCGACTATTTTCTGTTTTCAAACCTGAAGAAATGGTTCGGAGGAAAGAAATTCACCACCAGAGCGCAGCTCGCCGAAACAGAGGCTTATTTTGAAGAGTTGGACAAATCATATTATTCGGACGGCTTGAAAAAGTTGAAGAATCGTTGGATCAAGTGTATCAAGTTGAAAGGAGACTATGTTGAGAAATAAAAATGAATCGATCAAAAAAAATGTGTTTTACTATGTTTTTCTAAAAACTTATTGACTTGTCCTCGTATATCTATATCAGAAGTATAAATATTAATAATAAAAGAGCTTATGAAGATATATATATATATATATATACACACCCCGCATACCCGTAGAACAATACTGTTTATTATTATTATTATCTACACACACATATACAAATATATATATATATATATACAAT
>NW_017259184.1:962915-989078 GCF_001594045.1 Atta colombica | reverse complement strand
TATATATATATATATATTGTATATGTCGCTATTTATATATGTCCTCTTATATCGTATAGATTAACCTAATATAGTGTTGCATCAAAATGCAATTATCCATACTAACAAGAAGGATGAAAGAAGGCAAATTTTGAAAAACATCATCACTCCTCCTTCAATCACACAAGAATGCATATTTAAGAAGAGAAAAGAAAACTAACACAAATAGTCTTAAATGCGTATTCTTTAAGTGCAAGCTCTAAATTATCGAAAGAAAAGAGTCCACATTTCTGGCCTGCAAATGTTGCGTCAGCAACAACATTTGCTACCCAACATTTATCTGAGGCTGAGGGTGTTACGTCCAATGGACTCCCATGACTCTTTTCTGTCATGGAAATCTGGAATTCTTTGAAATAAAAAGACAGCTGCGAAAAACGCACAAGTTGAGCATTATAGCCTAGAAAAGACTAAAAAATTTTCTTTTCCCACACTAAAAATTAAAACGAATCCAGCATCTCCTCGTGAATGTCGTTCCGAGATAAATTAAAAATCAATGCATGTGCACGTTCAGCGGGACCAAAAAGATACCAAGTTTGTGTCCTCAGACACTGCAGCTAAAATAATATTAGGTGTACAACTTTGCTTCCGCTGTTTTTTTTTCCGAAATTCGAGGCTTTATTGTAAAAACTGGTTATACATTTATGATTCAAAGTATTGTCCATCGCTGGCCACTACTTTCTCCCATCTTTCGGGTAGCGTACAAATCCCGCGTCGAAAAAACTGGTCATCTTTTGAGATTATCCACGAATCGATCCAATTTTTTATTTCTTCATAAGATACTGGAAGTGCTGGTCAGCCAGGCCGTGTGCCATTGATCGAAACAAGTAATAGTCAGAGGGAGCAACGTCTGGAGAATACGACGGGTGGGATAGGACTTCCCATTTCAACGTTTCCAAGTATGTCTTGACCACTTTCGCAACATGGGGTCGAGCATTGTCATGTTGCAAAATCACTTTATCATGTCTCTCGTTGTATTGCGGCCGTTTATCTTTCAATGCTCGGCTCAAACGCATCAATTGCGTTCGATACCGATCACCTGTGATTGTTTCAGTCGGTTTTAACAGTTCATAATACACTACGCCGAGCTGGTCCCACCAAATACAGAGCATGACCTTGGAGCCGTGAATGTTCGGTTTGGCCGTCGACGTAGAAGCATGGCCGGGAACTCCCCATGATTTTCTGCGCTTGGGATTATCGTAATGAACCCATTTTTCGTCCCCAGTCACAATGTGATGTAGAAATCCCTTCCGTCTTTGCCTTTCAAGCAGCTGTTCACAAGCAAACAAACGCCGTTCAACATCTCTCGGCTTCAATTCGTACGGCACCCAATTTCCTTGCTTCTGAATCATTCCCATGGCTTTGAGGCGTTTTGAAATGGCTTGTTGAGTCACTCCCAATGATCGTGCCAATTCTTCTTGATTTTGAGTCTTGCTCAAGTAATGCCTCCAATTCTGCATCTTCGAAAACCTTCTCTCTTCCACCGCTATGCTGGTCTTCGACGTCAAAATCACCGTTCTTGAAGCGTTGAAACCACTCACGACACATTCTTTCACTAATAGCGGCCTCATCATAAGTATTCGATGAGCCTCAGCTGCAGATTTCTTCATATTGAAGCAAAAAATTAAAACCTGCAAATAACGAGAATTTGGCTCGTAAACTGACATTTTCAATCGAGAATAACTTTATGATGCAGACATAAATCGACTAATGTTTCTATGGGGTTATGTTGACAGATGCCCAAGTTTATTATATGACGTCTATGATCTATTTATTTCGACCACCACTTACCGCTAGAGCTATCTATAGGAAAACGGCGGAAGCAAAGTTGTACACCTAATATATTTCTTCTCGTGTGAGTTCATCTCTACCAGGATATGGACGAAGCAAATATGGTTTTAGAGAGAAAATCATCTCCAATAAGATAATACAGTCCTTTTTCTCGTTGTTGACTATAGAATATTCATCTGTTCTTCGTCAAATGCTTTCCCTATGATGCTGTCTTTGAAAATACCACCATCATTTCGTCGTCCATATGCCTCAATATCCAATTTTCAATTCGCAAACTGAATTATACAGGGTATAGAAAAAATCGGACCCCTCAAATATCTTGAAAAGTAATCATTTTTGAGAAAAATGTTTTATACAAAAATTGAAAATGATCTATTGACTGATCTTACCAATTTGACCTTGGATGGTGTCATCAAAGTCAAGTGAAGGTCAAATCGATTTTTTTTAAACAAAACACTATTTTTGATTTTAGAATCTAATAACTGAAGTCGAGAGTTTCCCAAAACACTGTAATAAAGCCTCTTTTTAATCAATACTTTTCAAGTTATACGAGTTGAAAGTTACGGAACCGCCGGCATTAGCATTATCTAAGATATTACATAAAGATTACCCGAACTGAATTTATGAGTCCTGTATGTGCTCGCGAATGTATCTCTATCTCCTCCTTCCCCCTTTCCCTCCTACTCCTTTCTTCCTTCTTCTTTTTTCAATAAAGTTGGAGACTACATAAGAGATCTCTAGATCTCTCCCGTCAAGTTCATTCTTTCTGTGACTTGCGATTGAGAAAGTATATTTCTTCGTGATATTCCGTTTCTGAGATTGCTTATCGCCACATAGTTGTCTTTGTTTATAAAGTATTTATTTAAAATACTTTATAATGCTTACTGAACAGGAGCATATATCCTTTTTAATGATGCGGGGATGGAATGATCGTAGGAGGTCTTACGCACATGTGACAGAACTTTTCAATCAAACTTTTAGGAATGAGGACAATGGTAAAAAATCTAAATCGATTCGTACTGTATAATGTTTTGAAGAAATGGATTTTGTAAAAGATCGTAATAAACAAGGTAGATCAGCAATAACGACAAATCCTGATACAAAAACATCCTAACAATCTAAATAAAGATAATGGCTATAAATAAAATATGGAAAACCATTCTCCCGGTTAATAAGGACTGATCGATTTCCCCCATCCACAATTTTCTTCTTTTCCTCCATCACTCAATAGTAATATATAAAAAGGGGAATAACCCGGAGGTACAGCTCAGTATCAGGCTACTCCTCGCCCTGACGAAGTGAACTGCAAGATTTATGAAATGTCATTCCAAGAATGGATCTGGACACGAAGAAACCTGCGAAACATAATCATTATATAGAAAGGACCCGTGGAAATCTCAAGAATATTATCAAATACCTTTATGGGGAAAGTATCCTTGCTAAAAAAAACATTTTCAACAAACTCAGGTCTTTCCTAGCCAAGTAACTTGGCATTCCTAAAACGCTGCAAGAATAATAACATCATCCCAAAGTTCCTACAAATCAAGAACCACTTAGGTCCTCACAAAATATCCAAAAGCATCCTTCATAAAACCAGCCTCATCCTCGTCAAAGAACGCATCCACTTCATTAAGTCACAAATAGTCCAGACTTCCCACAAAATTTTTAAACTCCACCTGTATTCACTGTATCTATCCACCACGTTATGGCATGATATCTGGCAAACTCTAGATTGTAATATGAACAAACCATGAAGACCCACAATCTTCTGAAAGACAGAAACTTGTTCCTTACAAAAATCCATAACCCTCTCTACTTAACGTCAAGAACCTCCAACAAAGACCTATCTCAAGATATTACATCTGCGCTTGCCAAAGGCCTTAACTTCGCAATGGCATCTAGGAAGATTCCAAAGGAAGAGATTATCAGCCAAATAGAGTCAACCATGTACCGACCATCAGAACAAGCAGACAATCCGCAGACAGGTAATCAGTATCCTTTCCAAAACCAAACTGCCCTCCACTAAACATCACTAGACAAAAGCGATTGGCCCTCCAAGACCTGAACAGGGACACAGACATCATCATACTTCCAGCCGACAAAGGTAACACGACAGTAGTCATGAACACATCAGAATATAAGAAAAAGATAAAGAACCTTCTCTCGGACAATGCATACAAAAAGCTTAACAAAGATTCAACTAATACAATCTCGCAGAATACTAAGATCCTGATGAAAAAAAGCGACATTCCCAGTAAAAGCAAATCATTAAAACCTCCTATCTCTTCTTATATCTCCTCCTACCAAGACTATACGGACAATCAAAAGTACATAAACCAAACATCCCATTCAGACCGATTGATAGCATACACTTCCCAACATACAATTTATCTCGCTTCCTAGCACAAACACTACAATTCCTCACTGGAAAATCCGAATCACACTTAACTATCTCAATGAATATCATACAAAAGATCCAAAAATATCCGACTACGTCTCACAGACCTGCTTGTAAATTTCAACATAGAATCCCTTTTCATACAAGTCCCAATAAAAGACACATTAAACATAATAAAGACCTCATATGAAGTCCTCTCCGACCTCATCCCGCTAATAGAGCACTTAACAATCTCTTACTTCTCCTATAACAATCCATTTTATGAACAAACTTTAAGAGCGGCAATGGGCTCTCCTTTTTCTCCTGTAATCGCCAACATCTTCATGGAGCATTTTGAGAAAGAGGCCCTCAGAAAAATACTCAAAAAATCAAAAGTTTGGTTCCATTATATAGATGACACATTCGTGATATGGAGACACGGCAGAGTCGAACTCCGTAAATTCCTTATTTTCCTCAACAATCATCATCCAGAGAAAAACAAAAAAATCCCCTTCTTAGATGTTCTTGTCTCTAAAAAAGCTGATGGTATCTTAGGCCATCTAATGTACAGAGAACCAACATAGATAGACACCTACATGCCGAGTCACACCATTACCCAGCACAAAACAGTCTGCAATCAATTCACTTGTAGAGCTTTCCATCTCTGACAAAGAACATCTACAGACAGAACTCAATCAGCTTAAAAACAGCTTTACAGAAAAACGGACACGACAAAAAAGTCATAATCAAAACAATCAATAAACAGACAAACAAGACAACGGTCTCTGACACACAATCAGATGAGAAGATCCTATCCACTCTCCCATGTCAAAGGAACAACAGATCGGATTGGTAGAATATTAAATAAATACAATACCCGAACTATCTTTAAACCATTCAAAAAAATAAGATAAATCTTAAGAAATCCTTAAAATAAAAAATCTCCACTCAGCTCCGCAGGAGTGTACAAAATACTTTGTTCCTGCAAGCAAGTATACATTGAAGAAACTGGGAGAATGGTCAACTTACGGATGAAAGAACACCAATGTGATGTCAGGTTAAAACACGTCAATGCGCATTATCAGAACATCGAACAGAATATCAAATATTGTTTGACAAAACGACCACAATAGCCATTATATCATATTTATCAAGAAAGTATAGAGAAGCTATAGAGATAAAAACATCCTAACAATTTAAATAGAGATAATGATTACAACATAAATAAAATATAAAAAACTATTCTCTCGGTTAATGAGGACCGATTTTTCCCATCCACAATTCCCTTCTTTCCCTCCACCAAGTAGCGTAATATATAAAAAGGGGAAACGTTCCAGAGGAACAGCTCAGGCTGCTCCTTGCCCTGATGAAGTGAACTGCAACTTCACGAAACGTTGGCAAGAATGGATCTAGACACGGAAGAAATCCGCGAAACGCATAATCTTTATTACATTATAATATTATTTTACTATAATAAAAAACCAAACAAACCTTAATGTTAATGCCAGTCATTCAGCTGGTGTTATGGATTGTCGAACAACGTCCTGTTTTTATAATTTTGATCTGATCATACCCAACAGTTCTTCTAATTGAGTTGCACTCATTTGAAAGTAATTGTGGAGTCATATGTCCTCCAAAACCAACTTTGGAACCGAAGCAAAGAGAAAACTATGTTCGGAACGATTTTCGAGAATAAGTGCTGTCCAATATTTTTTTCTTTTTGTACATTTTTTTTCTTTTTTGAACTAGCAATTATAACAGCTGTGCGTCGTCTTCTAATCTCTGTTGCAACTGTAGCTACTACGTCTATATATGCGATATTGAATATTGATTATTGTAATCCATTTTTAATAATAAAACAAATGTTTATCTTTTAGTTATTTTTTTAAATTATTATAATTGCAATTAATTGTTTATTGTGTACACGCAATGTAACTCCCAATTTTTAAAAAGCTAAAAATTGGGAATTGTACATTGCGTGTACACAAATCAATGAAGAAACACTCCATCAAAAAAAAGGTGGCGATAGCTTTAGCTTTTCAACGCTGGATTTGAATTATGACGGAGTGGGGACGCCAGCTTTTCAATGCTCGCATGAAAAAAAGCTTTACTATTGACCGCGCCCTATCTGATCCGCACCCAAGATGTTTTCACATAGCAGCATCATAGCTTGCTATTTATCTATTTTGATCACGTGATCCACCAGCTGTTTTTAGCGAATAGTAAGCTCATGACGCTTGACGTTTGACTCTCCTATGTATTGACATTTTTAAAGAAAATATAGTCCATAGATATGCTGGCATATACAATTGGCACGTGCGACATATACGACATACAGATTGAGCTTATTATAGTTGTTATGAGTGCTAATTGCACAAGTGACAATTGCGCCATGCATTGTGAACATGCAAGAAATATAAACGATTAAATAAATGATTGTCGAAACCCATTTATTAAATATACTCAAAGTTACTTTTAAATAATTAATATAAAAGAAGATCCTGCAAAATTGTAAAGTTAAGAAATGCGAATTCAAAAGTTGTGCGGAAGCTGTCTTCGTCCGATACGCGGAAGCTGACAGGTCAACACGGAACACTCAAGGACTCGAAAAATATAGAATATAAGCAACTGCAGACGCGGTCATCGATCAGAAATTTAAAAGAAACTTGTCGCGTTACTTTACCGTCGTATTTAAACGCAATTGTAGTTGTATCTACTGCGAAATAGTGCTAAAAAGAATTGTAATAAAATAATCACTAGTGTTGCATGTGAAGCTAAATATATTTTACTTAAAAAACTATAAGGTTGATTAATCTCATCTCCTTTGTGGATCCATGAACCGTGCTGTGAAACAGCGGCATAACAATTTGGTGGCAACGGTGGAATCACACAGCTGACTCAGAACCTGAAAGCGGCGACGATAGCAGCAACCTGTAAATATAGTGGATCAGTTAAAATAAGGAAGAAGTTAGACCCCAATTTAAGGCGAGCACCCGATATAGCAGCCGACGACCAGGATGCAGATAGCAGCATAACTCGAGAGGCGCGACTTACCACAGTGACTTAGTTGATGTCGGGCAGCGAATAGCGAACAAATAATATGCGATTAATCGCATTAATGTAAGTCCAAAAAATGTTTACGCAATCATTGTAAACGGATAAATGTCCGGAAGCGAAAACAATCGCGACAGGCATAACGCTCCGATACTTTCACAAATATACAGCGAGTCTGTACCAGGATGTCCTAGAATTAGCCAAGTAAACTCTGTGCGAATTGTCGAAAAAGCCGTGCGAGACATACGTGCGCCATGTGTTGGAACCACGATACTCAAGCGATAGCGCATCTGATTCGAGGAAGCTCATCCGAATATTGTTATCGAGTGTGTATTCCCATGGATTTAGATCACAGCTTATTAGTCGTTAATAAGGAAGAATAACGAGAACCCTCGTTAATTTCTTAAAGTAATTTATTTTAAAACGTGCTAATTCAGTATCAGAAGATATGGCGAAGCATCAACCGTCAATCTCGCGCAAAAATGATGAGATTACGAACAATCCGCCGATAACGAACGCGGAAATAGAAGCACAGACAGGTCATCTTAGAAATACTATAGGAGAACGCGCGCGCAAAGCATCAATTCAAAGTAGGCAAGAGGAAATATTAGAGGAAATATTAGAATGATGGAAGCAATTACAGGATTACTCGAATGCGCAGGATGGAAATTGCAACCTACAATCGCGAAAACTTCTTGACTTGTGTACCTTAACGATAGAGCTAAACGTCATTTACGGACGAACGCAAATGTGCAGGAAGCAAGAAATCGACCCGTGAGATATTTAAGATTAAAAGATACACGGAGTTTGATACCGGAAATGGCCATTCGCGGCAGAAGATGCAGGAATTTAAGCGCTAGCATCGATGCGATGGAAAAGATAAATTTTGCGGAAAAATCAGCCTTGTTAGAAGAAATACTAAACACGAAATTGAAAGGAAAACTCTTATTAGTATTAAAACTTCCAAACTATTACGGCGATAGATAGAAGCCAATTACTTAGGAAAACGCGGAACATCACATTTACACAATAGAATTTAACGCTTTAAAACAAAAGGCGAACCTATAGACGACGAGTGAATACTTTAGCTATACGAGTCATTGATCGAGAAACGAGAAACAAGCGAGCCATTTTAGAAACTATTCAGGATCAAGCTTTAAATTTCGAACTAGGACTGCGCGAAGATACTAAACTAGTAGTACGAACACAAAAATATTCAAGCCTGCAAGAAGTTATTAAGCAGCAAGCGCAGAAGAACGTGTAAAAGGGCCTATCCCATGAGCGAATAATAATGATCGCAATAAATATAGCCAAAACTCAAAAAATTCGAATATACAGTGCAGCAAATACAGAAAAGTAGGCCATTATGAACAAGACTGTCGAGCCGTTAAACTAACAGATTTTTATTGCCCCGAGTCGATAAATTATAAATACCAAATATAAATACCATCGAAAAATTTTGCACACATTGCAAAAAAGCAGGACATAAAAGAAACGAGTGCTGATCACTGAACGGACGATCCGACAAGTGGCAATACGCGAAGCGATCGTAAGACATTGATAGTAAGAAGCATCTAAAGCTGAGATAAGCAAAATAAGTGACAAAGCGAGAGTGAAGAATCATTGTACTCTAGCAGCGAAGAAGAAAAGGAGAAAAGGAGGAAAACGTAAACCTAGTACATCAAATTACGCAAGTGACCGAGAGATATGAATACCGGCCTTAGACTTGTAATACTACCGGTCAAAGAAAATGAAGAAGGACGAATAAATCTATTATTAGACATTACAGGAGCTACACTTACTTTAATTAAAGTAGAAAACCTAAAAGGCAAGACATTTATATGAGAAAAGCCAATGGCTCTTACTGACGTGACAGGCCATCAAGTAAAGACAACCAGAAAAATAAGAGCAACAGTGCATTTAGCGACAAGGAAATACGACATACCATGCATGTCGTGAAAGTGATTTTCTTAATCAGGAAAGAAACGTTGGAATGGATTTTCTACAAAAACACAAAATTAAAAGCGATCAGAAAAATTTTATTGCAATTTTATTTGCAAATTGATGGGATAACTTTGAAACTTCAGTACAGAAAAATAACCCCCCGCAGCGAAACGATAGTGCGAGCGGTTACAGATAAAAATCATGTGGGAATAGTTAAATTAGAAGAAACTAGGCTAGAAATATTTGTCGGGAATTGCCTAGTAGCACCCGATAAATATACATGCCCAATAAGCATGTTAAATACTACGGGAGAAAATGTTGAAATAATTACGCTGCTCGTAACAATAAAAGAATTATGGGCGAGTGACCAAGAGAATAGCAAAAAAAAAGTAACGAAAAAAAGCGGCACACTAATATTACCGCGACACGAGCGTATGAAAGATAAGAACATTTAAATAAAGAAGAAAAGAAAATCATCGAGCAAATATGCGAGGACTTGATATTTTCCACTTACAAGGAGATAGATTAACTCACACAACAGCGATAACGTATGAAATTAATATGCGCTCCGATAGTGCACTAGTGTAAATATGCGACCTTATCGATTGCTAGAAAAACATAAGGAAGAAGTGAACCAGCAAATAAGGAAAATGTATAAGATGATATTATTTATCCTAGCGCGAGTCAGTAGAACGCACCACTAGTGATCGTTCCGAAAAGGAGCGATACTTCTCGAGGAAAACAAAAACTTAGAGTAGTGGTAGATTTCAGGAAACTTAACGAATTAATCATAGGCGACTTATTTCCTCTACCAAACATAACCGACATTTTAGATCAGTTAGGAAACACCAAATACTTCTCTATACTTATTTAGCATCGGGATATCAAATTCCTATGAGTGAGGAATACAAAAATAAAACTGCCTTTTTTACCTCCCGCGAACACTACGAATTTAACCGAATACCATTCGGATTAAGAAATACACAGAAATACACTGTTTCAAAGATTAATGAACTCAATATTAGAAATACAAGAATTGAGATGCCTCGTGTACCTAGATGATATAATTTACGGACCGAGCCTAAAGGAACGTAAAAAGCGTCTTATCGAAATAATGATTACGTAAATATAATTTGAAATTACAATCAAACAAGCGAGTTTCTATGGAAGGAAGTAATATATCTCAGACATATAATAATAGAAGAAGGAATACGTCCAGATCCGAGTAAATTAAGCGCTGTAAAAGATTTTCCTGTGCTAAAAAGAATTAAAAATATACAATCGTTTATCGGGTTAGTCACTACCGGAAATTCATCAAAAATTTTTCAAAAATTGTGAAGCCTCTAAGCTTGATTAAAAAGGGAGTTACATTTGATTGGAGAATGGAACAACAGAATGTTGTTCCATTCACATTATTAAAAGTAAAGCTCATAAATATCTATATTCAGTTACTCAGATTTCATTCAAGAATTCCTGGTAACCACTGACGCGTCGGATCTTGCAATAGGAATCATATTATCATAAGGCCTTGTCGATCAAGATTGCTTACGTGAGCCGAATTCTAAATAAAGCCGAACAAAATTATTTATAATACTACAGAGAAAGAATTGTTAGCGATAATCTGGGCTGTCAAATATTTTCGCCCGTATCTGTACGGTACGACCTTTACTATCGTAACTGATCACAGACTATCAGTCTGGCTTTTTAATGTAAATGATCCAGACTCGCTGGAGATTGAAATTAGAAGAATATGATTATAAGATCATATATAAGGTTGGTAAAGGTAATACCAATGCCGATGCTCTAAGTCGAAATCTAATCCGGAACGAACGCGTGTACAACGTTCAGTCAAAAGGGAGGAAAAATGACAACAAAGAAGACAAGGAAAGCACCACAAAGGAATATACGGACGAAGAGAAACAGCAAATATATGAAAGTAACTTAGACTAAATATATATGAAATACTATGACATACACTTATGAGCGTTTCCAATATATTACATTAAATCCGACGCGCCGATTCGAAGTAGTAATATTTATAAATGCCCCGAGATAACTCTATAATTGCGAAAATGGATACGTCTTATCTAATACCACCCTGTGTACGCTAACTGAGGCTCAAACGTGATTATATTCCACCAAAGAAAGTGAAAAAATTTCAATCGTTTGTAACAACTTTGAAAGCGAAATAGAAATTTAAAAAACGAGTGGAATTAAATTAAACGGAGATTATAAACTTTGTACACCGGACTTAACATTACGAACACAATTATCTCACAATGTGCAGTACATTAAGGCATATCTATCTGAATATAACTTAACATACAATTCCGAAAAAGATGTTAAAATCAATCTTCCAAAACATACTCCCCTTAAACAATTAATTGAAAATCCTAAGGACTACTAATTAAATTAAGGAATACTAACTAACTAAATTAAGTTTAGACATAAAAGATATCGAAGAATATTTAGAAAGGAATAGCAATTATGTATTCAACAATAAATATATAATGTATCCCATAGGAACAGATACTGTTATTTTAATTATAATTAACTTTGTACAATATGTATAACTCTGTACATACATTTACTAATTTATTAGAAATAGCTTCTCTAATAAAATTATGTCGCACATCAATATATTTAGATCTTTTATGATACATTCATACAGAATTAGCAGACAATTTCTGTGCGCTCTGATTATCGTTAAACAAATTGATATAAATTTCCTGTTAGTTTCTGTCATAAGTTTCTCAAATAAATAGTTTCTTTACATGCTTTCAAAATAATCATTATATTCGGCTTCCGTACTAGATAAAACCACTGTTTTTTGTTTTGTACTTTCCCAAGAAATTGCACAATCCGAGAGTTTAAATATAAAACCTGTATATGATCTTTTATTTACTAAGTCACTCGCCCAGCCAGCGTCAACAAAACCTTCTATTCAGTATTATCTTTTTTAAATTTCAAACTGTAATTTTTTATAGCTTGTAAGTATCTTAATATTCTTTTTGCACACTTCCAATGTGATTCAGTATATGAATGATTAAATGACTTAAAACTGACTAACCTAACACTACAAGATATATAAGATTACTTAACAATCTTTGATAAGGAATATCAATTTTTCTATCATCTGACTCAAAAAATAACTTTGATTCTATAGGTGTTTTAACAGGCAATCTAACATATCAAATTTCTTTAGTAGCAAATCAATATAATTTTCTTAATCTAATGTTATTACATTGTTAATCTTACCAATATTTACTCGCTTACCAAGACATTGTTTAACCTAAGTTCTTAAATTTCGAACTTATCTTTCAGAAAAACTATTTCCTCCTTATTGTTTGAAAAAATAAAAAAATCGTCGACGATTTACCATGAAATATGAAACCGGAATTTTTTAATAGAAAATACACGTTTATTGCATGAAAATGATAAAAAATATTTTATTCGAAGTATTGCCCATCGATAGCTATACATTTTTTCTACCTGTTTGACAATTTGTGGATCCCACGCCAAAAAAATTGTTGCTCTTTTGAGCCAAACCAGTCATCTAGCCATTTTCGTACATCTTCGTAAGAAGTGAAGCGCTGCTGACCAAGTGCGTGTCCCATCGATGCAAATAAGTGGTAATCGGACGGAGCCAAGTCTGGTAAGTAAGCCGCATACCAAAGGATTTCCCAATTAAATGCCTCAAACGTTTCCAGTTTTGCTGTGTGTGATGATGCATTATCATGAAGCAAAATCACTTTGTGTTGTCTTTTTTGATATTCTGATCGTTTTTCACACAAAGCTTGATTCAAATTGATCATTTGTTTGTCGGTAGTGTTTAGTATTAACGGTTTCGCCAGGTTTTAACAGCTCATAATAGATCACACCTTTCTGATCCCACCAAATACAGAGCATTGTCTTCCGTCTATAACGATTTGGCCTTGTAGTCGATGGTTCGCCTGGAATTACCCATGATCTTTTACGCTTAGAATTCTCAAAATATATCCACTTTTCATCGCCAGTCACAATTCGATGGAGAAATGACTTTCTTTTGTACCTGGCGAGCAGCATTTCGCAAGTGGTTTTTTGGTTTTCCTGCTGTCATTCTTTCATTCAGTTCATGTGGAACCCATTTTCTCATCTTCTGGATCTTTCCCATGGATTTCAAACATATGGAGATGGCTTCTTGTGTCACATTCAATTGATCCGCGAGTTGTTGTTGAGTTTGAGCATCATCCTCATCCAACAATGCTTGCAATTCGCTGTCTTCAAACTTTTTCGATGGTTTTCCACGTTCTTCGTTTCTCGTCAAAATCGCCATTTTTGAATTTTTTAAACCACTCAAAGCACTATGATTTACCATGCTCATCATAAACTTCGACAAGCATTCGATGCGATTTTGCAGCAGTTTTCTTCAAATGGTAACAGAAAATCAATGCTATTCGCAAATCGTAATTTCCAGGCACAAAATTCGACACTATTACAACGCTATTACAAACTATACTATTGTATGAAACTTGTATTGTTGTGAGTTTAAAATCTTTGTCAGATGTCAGAACAAGGAAATGGCGACAATGGCGCCGTCTGATGGCAACTACATTGACAGATATGGCCATCTATTGGTAAATTCTGGTTTCATATTTATATACCTGGTATAACGCAATTACAGTAACTAAATCATTCTCAATTTTTTATATATAAACACTGTTCTAAATTTGATCTTTTATAGTCTAAGTCTGTCAATTCATTTACTCTTTCATTTCAAGCTCTAGAAAACTGCTTCAGTCCATAAATCGCTTTTTTTAATCTCAAAGCTTTACTTTTATCTAATGATATAAAACCTTCAGGTTGTTTCATGAATAATCTTTCTTTCAGACCGTTAAGAAATGTAGTTTTTATCCAGGTGAATTATATTTAAACTTAACTTGAGCGATAATGCCAGAAGTAATTTTAGACTAGAGTATCTAACCATTGGAGAAAAAGTTTCATCAAAATCTATACCTGATCTTTGCGAGAAATCTTTAACCACTAACCTAGCTCGATATTGCATTTTGTTTTTATTGTCAATTTTTCTTTTAAATACTCATTTACAGTTTACTACAGTTTCTTCTTCTGGCATGTCTTTCAATTCCCATACATCGTTTTTTTCAAAAGATTGCAATTCTTCTGACATTGTCTGCTTCCATTTTTCTGCATCTGATGACAAAGCCTCAGCAACTGTGATTGAATCCATTGGTAATTTCTGTACACATGTACATTACATAATCAAATTTTCATGTACCAGTCATCTTTATTAAACTGATCTATTAAAAAAATTACACTAAAGACATTCGGATTCTTGTTATTACTTTTATTCGATATTATCTTAGCGTTCGGGCACTGATTCTTATAATGACCTGATTGTTTACATTTGTAGCAATGGATCTCCTTTTTTGTATCCGACTGTGCTGAACCTGCATGCTTCTTACCGACTTTCTTACTGTTATTGCTTTACTGACAAAAGCACTTTTTGCCTTATCGACAATTTCTATGTCTAACATCTTCATTTTGATAGTCTGAAGTAATGACGATACCTGAATGCTTAATTGCCATTATCATTGGCGGAAATTTCTCCTGCAATCCTACCAAAAGCAATCAATCCATTCATTATCTATATTGAAACTCTCAATCTTTCTACTATTTGATTTGACGCCATCGAGTCGCAGTTTTCTAATCTCGTAGAGACGTTCGAAGTAGGCTGATCTTCTTGGTGAATCCGAAATCATCAAACAACGACTTTAGCTTTGTCGGCTGCTGTCCTGGTTTTTTTTTATATGTATATAGAGCGATGAGTCGATCGTCAAAATCAACTGGTAACTTTGGCCTTGACGATTTTTTTAGCATCTGTCTCAGTTCCATCGATGCATTTTTGCATTCCATCGAGAATCAGGAAATTTTCTGCGAAAGCCTAATCATCATAATTCTCACGTCCGTTTAGGAACGTTGGCCATGTAATTTACTGACGACATTGTGCGCTTGAAGAACTAATACTTTCAAAAAAAACTGAGCACTGGGCCCATCTGTTAAATGAAACGACTTCTTCAAGTTCTCAGCACAAACTACTTTTATTATAAGAAGAAACATCCAAAAAAGGTTACAGAATGTATACAGCGCCACAACTCAATAGAGTATGCAGCATATTTAGATCATATTCTAACAGTTTTCTTTCTTCAAGAAGGGAGAAATGTCACGAGTGCTAATTGCACAAGTGACAATTGTGCCATGAACATGCAAGAAATATAAACGATTAAATAAATGATTGCCGAAATCAAGTTATTAAATATATTCAAAGTTACTTTTAAATAATTAATATAAAAGAAGACCCTGAGCGAATATAAATTGTAAACTTAAGAAATGCGAAGTGTGCGGAAGCTGTTCTCGTCCGATACGCAGAACGCTCAAGGATGACCCGAAAAATATAGAATATAAGCGCGACCGCAGACGCGGTCAGAAATTTAAGAGAAATTTGTCGCATTACTTTGCCTGTCATTTAAATGTAATTATAGCTGTATCTACCGTGCAAATAATGCTAAGAGGAATTGCAATAAAATAACCACTAGTTGCATGTGAAGCTAAATATATTTTACTTAAAAAACTATAAAGATTAATCTCATCTCCCGAAGTCCTTTTGTAGATCCGCGAACTGTGCCGTGAAAGAACATATGTGCGTTGTTATGTATCACATAACAATTGTTAAATCACATTTTTAACATAAAATTTTGTACACATTTTCCTGAATATTCCTGATAATCTTATTTTCGGCTGTTCTTCTTATTTGCTTCACTTTTCCTTTCTGATTTTTTTTTATCTACTCTAAAGACCCCTTTGAAATTCAGTCTTATAAATATTTAATGATTCATCTCCAAACGGATTCTAGAGTCACGTACCTTAGTTTCTTTTATCGTTAGTTTCCTTTATCGTTATCACATATATTTTTTGGTACTTGAAAATCTCACATTAGAATTATATTGGTTAGAATTTGTAGGAAGCTCCACTTCTTTAGTCGAAGTAAAGATTCTTCTAGCTCTGATCTACTCTCATAAGCCGAATATACAATATATTCCTAAGCTTTCCTCTTGTAATATTGAATGAAGCCTGTTCTAAAGTCAGTTGTCGAACCTTATAATACTTTATACATATATTGCGATATTTCGTGCTCGTAACAATTGGTGGCAGCGATATTCATATCACAGCTTGAAACAATCCTGCTTTGGAATCATCTTCAAGTAAAAATCGATCAACGAGATATATTGACGGAAGAAGCTTGAATTAAGAAGATCTCACTTTTCAGACACTGAGATAGAAGATTGGAGATCGATGACAATTCTTCAAGAGCAGCAAATATAATTTCGTTTCGCGGCCCTTCATCATCCCACGATAAAACCTTGATGGAGCAATTACTTACGCTGATTTCCATCCAAAGTAAAAAAGTATAAGAGGCTGGGTCATCACAAATATTAACGAAAGAAAAGTGTATAAGGCAATATGACCATCACATTCCAGATGAAGCCGACGAGATTCCGTGGATATTCACACGTAAAAAGGTTCATTCATCTGGGACTACTGGACATCCTATGTCAACTATGTTTTACATTATAATATTACTGTAAGTTTGCAAATTATTGTAATCCTAACGTACATTATTATCAGGTGTACAACTTTGCTTCCGCCGTTTTCCTATAGATGGCTTTAGCGGTAAGTGGTAGTCGAAATAAATAGATCATAGACGTCATGCAATAAATTTGGGCATCTGTCAACATAACCCCATAGAAATATTAGTCTATTTGTGTCTGCATCATAAAGTTCTTCTCGATAAAAAATGTCAGTTTACGAGCCAAATTCTCATCATTTGCGGGAGGTTTTAATTTTTTGCTTCAATATGAAGAAATCTGCGGCTGAGGCTTATCGAATGCTCTCAAATACTCATGGTGAGGCCGCTATTAATGAAAGAATGTGTCGTGAGTGATTTCAATGCTTCAAGAACGGTGATTTTGACGTCGAAGATCGGCATAGCGGTGGAAGAGAGAAGGTTTTCGAAGATGCAGAATTGGAGGCATTACTTAAGCAAGACTCGTGTCAAAATCAAGAAGAATTGGCACGATCATTGGGAGTGACTCAACAAGCCATTTCAAAACGCCTCAAAGCTATGGGAATGATTCAGAAGCAAGGAAATTGGGTGCCGTACGAATTGAAGCCAAGAGATGTTGAATGGCGTTTGTTTGCTTATGAACAGCAGCTTGAAAGGCAAAGACGGAAAGGATTTCTGCATCGCATTGTGACTGGGGACGAAAAATGGGTTCATTACCATAATCCCAAGCGCAGAAAATCATGGGGAGTTCCCGGCCATGCTTCCACGTCGACGGCCAAACCGAATATTCACGCGTCCAAGGTCATGCTCTGTATTTGATGGGACCAGCTCGGCGTAGTGTATTATGAACTGTTAAAACCGACTGAAACAATCACAGGCGATCGGTATCGAACGCAATGATTTGAGCCGAGCATTGAAAGACAAACGGCCGCAATACAACGAGAGACACGATAAAGTGATTTTGCAGCATGACAATGCTTGACCCCATGCTTCGAAAGTGGTCAAGACATACTTGGAAACATTGAAATGGGAAGTCCTACTCCACCCGTCGTATTCTCCAGACGTTGCTCTCTTTGACTATCACTTGTTTCGATCAATGACACACGGCCTGGCTGACCAGCACTTCCAGTCTTATGAAGAAGTAAAAAATTGGATCGATTCGTGGATAGCCTCAAAAGATGACCAGTTTTTTCAACGCGGGATTCGTACGCTACCCGAAAGATGGGAGAAAGTAGTGGCCAGCGATGGACAATACTTTGAATCATAAATGTATAACCAGTTTTTTACAATAAAGCCTCGAATTTCGGAAAAAAAAACGGCGGAAACAAAGTTGTACACCTAATAGATAAATAATTCAGATGAAAATTTGGTAGATAATTTTAAATCTGACTATATACTTCCATTGATAATCATGAATAATCAGGCGTTATCACAACCAGAATGAAATCAATAAAGTCGAAGATCCTTCGACAACTAATAGCCATTTTTCTGCTCGTCATAGTTTGAATCTCTTGCCTACTTTTAACAGTAAAAATATTCCAGTTCACCAATTCATATTTGATTGTAAAAGAGTTTTGGAACTAGTAAAGATGGAAGAAAGATTATTTTATTTTAGAGCAATCCTCCAAATTAAATTAACAGGTGATACTGCGTTAATTAAATCCATGTATACGATAATAAATATGAATTATGTGAGGCACTTATTAAAGATTTTGATAGTTATAAAACATTCGAATACTGGGAATTAGAAATAAATAATCTTAGGCAAAACAGAGATGAATTCATCGAAAAATACATCATTCAAGTTAGAAAGTTAAATAAGAAATTTCCGATATGATTGTCGCGATCTCCAATTATCTTGATCAAACAGCAAGGACAGGATTAAAAGTTTTTGCAACTAATAAATTAATAGACCATTTTATAGGCGGCTTACATAGAAATATCGGACAATATCTACTAGTTAAAGTTTAATATTTTGGAAAACGCCAGAAGTAACCATAAATTTTATTAGAAAACCACAGTATCATATAGAGCGATTTAAAGCAAATAAATTTAATCAATCAGAATCCAGTTACTGCAAAAAAGTAGGTCATTCAGAAAATGAATGTAGGAAAAAACTTTTTCACAAAATAGAAGTAAAAATTATAATTTTCAATACAATAATAATAATAGACGTGGTTTTGTGCAGAGTTTCGTTGATCCTGGAAACAGACCAAATAATAATACAAACTAGATGTCAAATGAATAATGAGCAAAATTATAACAATCATTATAATCCCGTTAATTCATCAAATAATTACCGTTAAAACAATAATCAAACTCGAATTTAAATTATTAAGGCCAAGTGAAAAGCGTGCAACGCCAAATCTTCGAGTCGCGCAAATCCAATCCATCTAATAGAACGTACCAGAATTCGAATATACAGTCAGAACAAATTCTTGAACTTAGAACAGACAGATTCCTGTTAGACGAGAGCCAATATAAACATTATGAAAGCAATACTTTACTCCGCGATACTCTAGTACAAGATAAAAAAGTCGAAATTCATTACAGAAGAGAAACAGCAAACTCTCGAATTGCATATCTAAATTCGGAAAATGGCATTTATGAATTTCATGTAGTATCAAGTAGTAAATTTCCATTGAAAGAATAAGATATTATGGGCTCAATCTTCTTATGCCTTGAAAACGCGAAAATTGATTTTGAAAAACAAATTGTTACAATCAGGAATAATAATAAAGTATATTCACTAGAATAGTAATTTAACTGTACTAGCTAGGAGCATATGTTCATGCATGATTAAAACTAAACAAAATAATATCAATATTGGATTAATAAATCGTTAGGAAATAACGCAAAACATTTTCCTTACGGATTGTAAAAATATAAAAATAGTAATATATACACATATTTAATTAACATAACAGAATGAATTAATATTGAGACATCTGTAATTGATGTAGAACCAGTGTTAACTGACACGAACTCGAGAGACAACTTTACATATGTAATAAATTCGGTGATCTCTAATAATCTTATAGATAGATTAATGAACATTGTTACATGGGCGATAAAATGGGAGTACAAATAAGTTTCCGTCGTTTTTTATCAAAAATTAAGCATTTATTGTAAAAGAACATAATGTTTTATTCAAAGTAACGGTCATCGCTAGCCACTATTTTTTCCCATCTTTCTGGTAACATGTGGATACCGTGTCGGAAGAACGCTTCATCTTTTGAGGCTATCCAATCATCGATACAATTTTTATCTTCATATGATGTGAAGTGCTGTTCAGGCCATGCGTCATCGATCGGAACAAGTGGTAGTCGGAAGGAGCAATGTCTGGAGAATGCAGCGAGTGAGGTAGAACTTCCCATTTTAGTGTTTCTAAGTAGGTTTTGACCGGCGCCGCAACATGTGGTCGAGCATTATCATACAGGAGAATAAAAATAATTTTGTCATGCCTGGAGTAGTAATGAGCACATCTTTCCTTGAGTGCTCGGCTCAAACTCATCAATTGTGTTCGGTAGAGAGTCCCAGTAATGGTCTCGTTTGAGCAACTCATAATACACGACACCAAGCTGATCCCACCAAATAAACAACATGAATTTTTTTCCATGAATATTCGGTTTGACTGTCGATGTTGAAGCATAGCCAGGTGGTCCCCATGATTTCCTCTTCTTTGGGTTATCGTAGTGGATCCATTTTTCATCACCAATGACTATACGATGCAAAAAACCCTTTCGTTTATATCTGGCAAGCAGCATTTCACATGTGAAAAATCGGCGTTCAACGTTTCTCAGCTTCAGTTCATATGGAACCCAATTCCCTTGCTTTTGAATCATTCCCAATGATTTCAAATGATATGAAATTGTTTGTTGAGTCACTCCTAATATAAGTGCAAGTTCTTTTTGCGTTTGGCACGAATGTTCATCCAATAATGCTTCCAATTCCTCGTCTTCGTACACTTTCGGCCTTCCGTTACATTCTTTGTCTTCGACGTCAAATTCATCGTTCTTAAACTTTTGAAACCACTCACGACAACTTCTCTCACTTAAGGCAGCATCCATATGTTTCTACAATCTATGAGCCTCAGCTGCAGATTTTTTCAAATTAAAGAAGTAAATCAAAAGTTCCCGCAAATGATGCTTATTCGGCTCAAAACTCGACATTTTCGTACAAAAAAAAATATATGATGCTGATTCAAAATCGCTAATATTTCAAGGTTACGGTGTTGTCGGGTGTCCAATCTTATGATATGTCGTTTTACATCAATTTTAACTATAGTTTATTAGTGGCGCCGTCTTTTGCAAACGGCGGAAACTTATTTGTACTTTCAATATTTTCGATCATCTGTATAATAGGAAATTTAAAATAATTACGGATCATAAACCATTAATTTGGCTTTTCAATGTAAAGGATCCATCATTTCGTTTGATTCAATGGCGATTAAAATTGGAAGAATTATGAAATTTTTTATAAGAAGGGAAAGCAAAACACTAACGCTGATGCTCTTTCCAGAATACCGCAAATATCAATCGTACAAGCGAAAGCTTTAACTAGCAATAACAAAGACCTAGTTATAGTTTATTTTTACGTACAACATGTATTGAATAACTTATTATGAAAAACAGAAAATATAATTCCACAAATTTCGGGCAAAATCAAAGGATACTACTTGTAACAGAAACAAGTTCTTCTCCTAAAATTAAAATTACCTTATCAAAAAATGACGGGAAGCAGAAAATTTAACACTTACTCCAGAAAACATTAACAGTGTAAAGAAAAATTCAACCGAAATAAATCTCATCACGCGAGAAGGTAATCAAACATTCATAAATTTAGAGACAATGTTTAATTGTTTAATTAAATTGAAAAATTATGTTATTTCAAAAAATAAAGCAATATCGATAGCACATGGGAAATATTATCGATAAATCAAAAATAATTCAAATGATTAAATACATATTTAAAGATACTCCAATACAAGTATTTTTACTTGAGTTTTTACCGAATGAAATTATTGATCCGGATATAAAACGGGACATCTTCAAGGAATTATATAGTTCAAAGTCGGTGATCATAAAGGTATCACTAAAACTTTAAAACTTATTCAGCAATATTATTCTTGGGATTGCATGAAACTAGATGTTAAAAATTATATGAAAACTTGCCATGAATATCAAAAACGAAAATTAATTCGCGAAAAGACGAAAGCTTCTATGTTAATTACGAACACGCCAAATGAAGCGTTTAAAAAAGTTACAATTGATATGTAGGATCATTACCTGAAACAATAAACGGAAATAAATACACACTAATTATGAAAGACCAGTTAAGTTACGAAATTTTGCACAACATATCTGTTATTAGATACTAATAGCACAACAATTGCCGATATTATTATTAATAAGTTCATTTATACTTTCGGTTCATCTGTAGAATTGCTCTCTGATCAGGATAATATATCTAAAAAAGAAGGAGAAATGATGAAGGAAATTGCTGAAATTTTTTAAAAAAGAACAAGTTAAGACCAGCATTTACTATCCACAATTAAATGGATCTTTATGAACGTTCACATCAAGTATTGGCTAAGTATTTAAAGCCTTTTACTAATTCATAGTAAAATAATTGGAATTCGTTTCTGGACGCCGCTATTCATATAATACATCGTCATGAGAGAACGAAAATATCATCTTAATTAATATTCGATCACGCTTACCTTCAACACTTTGAACCCAGGCAAGGAATTACACATAAAGAGTTTCTCATAAATTTGACGGATAGATTTTCTTATTTAAATAGATATGCAAAAGAAAATCTTCATAAGGAATCTTCAAAACAATACTATGTATAAAATCTTTAATATTAAACCCGGGAGATTTTGTTTACATTTTGCACGGAACGATTAGAAAGAGAGTAGTAAAAAATTAACTGATCAATATGATGGTCCATTTGAAGTAATATTCCTCGCAGAATAGGCGAGGTTAATTACGAAATTAGAAGAATTACGAAAAGAGGTAGACGTCAAATCTTACGTTAATAAACTAAAACGTGCATATTTTTCTTTGCATTTTTCTTTAAATCGGACGATTACAGAAATCTTTAGTAATTTCGGTAGAAATCTTTAGTAATCAACCACTTGAGCGTTCAACTGGAATGTATTTTGAAAATCTAGATCTGCATTTTTAGAGATCATTGGAAATTCATAAATTATGTTAACCTTACACCACTAGAGAAAAAAGAAAGAAATATTAAATTTTTATATAAAAAAAATCGAGATCTTATATTGTAGTACAAACATAATATACTATGTTCGGGATTGCAAGAATTAGAACGTTTAAAGCGAAGACTGAAAAGTCTAAAACGATGTTAAAGATTTTGATAAACAGAGATTCAAACGAGGTGTTTTTAACTTTGTTGGTTAAATAACGAAAATTTTCTTTGGTACACTAGACTCTTCTGTTGGCGATTATTATAATGAACAGATAGATCTTGTATATAATAATCCAAAACAATTAATAAATTTATATAAAAAGCAAATAAGCGTTATTCAGTCAACTATAGATAATTTTTCAGATATTTTTAAATAATAAAAAATTTAAGAAAATAGATTTTAGGGCAGCTTCACAGTCTTATGTGGGAAGATAGAGAAAAAATAACTGACAATTAAATATTTTAGTCGATTCGTAGAATGTTCAGAAATGACACTTGAAATATGCAATAGAATTAGAAAGTCTAACAGATGCTATTTTATTGACACGTTGAGGATTAGTCCATCTTAAAATATTCTCACCTAAAGAACTGTTCAATAATTTAAAAGAGACTCGTTATACGATAATAAACAATAAATAAACACTATATAGATAATAAACAATTGCCTGTACCCTTGGAACCCGATCAATTTATCAATTTAATTGATGTTAGCGAAATAAGCATAACGTTTATAAGAATCATTATTTGATTTATATTGTCGAAATATTGTATTTTTAATCGAATAAAACAACTTTATATTATATCATATAATTATCAATCAAGCAGACCGAGAGGAACATTTATGTATTCATAAATCCTACTTATACTTATTTGAGTCTTAGAACTGAGAAACAGTTGGGATAAATAATACTTATTTTACAGAATACGATATAGCTAAGTGTAAAAAAGTTAATAATGTAATGATCTGTAAACAAATAGATTTATTTCATATCAAGTTTCAGCAATTTATAATTGCCAATCGAAATTGTTAAAATCAGCAAGATTAGAAGACATATTGAAAGAATGCGATATTCGAGTCATGAGAATTCATAATACTGTTTAATATCAATTGAAAACTACGAATTCTTGGTTATACTCCTCGAAATGAGATCTTCATGTTTTAACGATAATAAACCGCGACAAACACAATTGTATTCGATTGGATCATTAGGCTTTCTGCAAATTGTGATAATGCATTGTTACAAATTGTGATATTGCACTTTCGGATAATGCATTGTTATTACGAAGTCCCTTTTCTTTAAGTTCAATTTTAAGACACTGTTTCTTCATGCAAACTACTACTTCGTGGTTTATTATTTCGTAAGTATAGATTGCACAACTCAGATTTACAATATTGCTCACATTAAAGTTTGCAAACACATAATTGACAGAAAAGCAGATCGTAGAAAACTACGCGTAAAAGAGTAAAGTACCCTTAATATTGTTGTACCGAGGACAGAAAGTGTTGTGTTTACTTGTGCTAGGCTAAAACAACTCAGTTTTACACCGAATATTGTTTACATCGAAGCATTATAAACTTGAATAATTGACAGAAAAGCAGATTGTAGAGAGCTACGTGCAAGAGTAAAGTACCTTAATATCGCTGTGCCAAAGACTGAGGGTTGTGCTGATTTGTGCTAGGCTAGCACAACTAGAACAACTCAGATATACAATTTTATAGTATTTGAATAACTGATACGAGTGTAGTGTCATTTTGATTCCGAATTGTGAAAAATCATTTTTTTCATAACTTCTGTTATTATCATTATTCAAAAGTATCACTTTAACACAATGTTAGCACAACCTGGCACAATCATGAAAATTGGAAAAATCGCAGAGTTAGGGGCTGGGCTAAAAAATCGTTTTTTTTTTAATTTTTTAACATATTTTTCGTATTTTGATATTCGTGCACAATATAGTACAAACCTAGCACAATTCAACATAATTTTAAAATAAGTGAATTCTAAAAGTGGAGGACTAACTTCGTATAGGCGTGAATTTGTATTTTTAAAGCAAATAAATTTGACAGCTGTGAAGCTGGCCCTGATTTAAAAAAAAAATCAATTTTTTTTAAGAGTTTTGAATAGATTTTCGATAGTTCCAGAGTTCCTAATAATTCTAAGAAATAGTTCTGGCCATGAAATTACGATTACAGATACAGAGAGATTAACTTCACACAGTCCCCCATTTTTGAAAACCATTTTTCATTAAAATTCTGGATAGATTTCGTATAGTTCTAGAGTTTTTGACCTATTTTAGAAATAATTCTGTTAAGAGAAAGTAAAAATAATGTGATTGAATGTCCACAATAGGTACCCAATAAATAGCCATAACTTTAAAAATATTAATTTAATCCAATTTTCTCATTAAGATTTTTTATAAAACTCCGCGAGGACTACTCAGAACTTTCAATAGAACTCTTATTAGAACTCTTCAAAAAATTTTTTGTACTTTAAAATTAGAAAATCGATACGTATAATTGGTCACTTTTGCAATTTTAATTCCACGGATTTTTATCATAAGAATTTTCGATAGAACTCCGATATTCTTAAAACTGTCAGGAATTGTCAGAAACTCTGGAATTATCGAAAATCTATTCAAACCTCTAAAAAAAAATTGATTTAAAAAATGGAGAGCTAGCTTCACAGAGATATAAATTTGTGTTTTTAAAGCAATGAATTTGTATTTGTAAAGCAGAGAATTTGTTTTTAAAGCAATGAATTTATATTAAAGCAGAATATATACATAGTACTATATCAAGTCAGAATGACAGATATCTTATCTTCGAAAATCTCTAACTTTAACGCTTAATAACTCGATTGACAAGACCGACTGCGTTTGCCAGATTTTTTCGTTTTGAATGAAAACACATCGAATGAGCCTAATTTCATTAAAATTGAAAATGAGGTAATTATTCTAAATAATTACCAAATATAGAAAATGTTCGTAAACTTTTTGTCATATAAAAAAATGTTTTAAACAAAAATTGTAGGAAATTTTCTCCTCTATAACTTTGATGAAACCTTTTTGACCGTAAAGTGACGAGAAAGAAATTATTTCAAAAAAAATTATTTAAAAAAAAAAG
>NW_017259184.1:962161-962634 GCF_001594045.1 Atta colombica | reverse complement strand
CCCCTCTCTCTCTCTCTCTCTCTCTCTCTCTCTCTCTCTCTCTCTCTCTCTCTCTATTCCTTTTATTACTTTATTTTGCCTAATTGTTTACGAAAAAAATCCCTCCCATTTTTTTATTTCTATATCCTTATTCAATTCCTTCTATCTTTTCCTTTCTTTGTTAATCACTTTCCATACCTGCCCTTCCATTCTTGCTTCTTCTGCTTCCTTCTCCCATCTTTCATTTTCGTTTGTCTTTTTCTCTTACATAATTCTCTATAATTCCTCTTCTCTCTCCTATACTTCTGTCTCTCTTTCAACCTTTTCTCCATGCCCTTAACCCCCTTCTGATCCCGTTTCCTTTTTTTCCTTTTAGATTCCTCATTCCACCATCCTTTCATTCTTCCCCCCTTCTCTTTCTCTATCTTTCTCTACCTTTTCCATAGTTTACTATGGAAAAGTCTCTCTCTCTCTCTCTCTCTCTCTCTCTCTCT
>NW_017259184.1:946732-962049 GCF_001594045.1 Atta colombica | reverse complement strand
TCTCTCTCTCTCTCTCTCTCTCTCTCTCTCTCTCTCTCTCTCTCTCTCTCTCTCTGGAACTCTGGAACTCTGGAACTCTTATTCCAAGTTCTCCTTTCTTGCACTTTTCCCTCTACCATTTCCATTCTTCCTAATTTCTGTTTTAAATAATTCTCTTCCTTTTTCGTCCCATATTTATCCTCCTTTCCCTCTCCCTTTTTTTTCTACTCCCCTTTTTTCTTCTTTTATATCTATCATTATTGGATGGTGATCCGAGTCTACCTGTTCTCTTATCTCCACTTCCTCTCTTATCTCCTCGTTCGCTAGCACATAGTCTCTAACAGACTCCTCTCTATCCCCCAGTGTACGTCTCCTTCTCATCACTCCCATTTACTGTCGACCCTCTCTTTAATATATTCTATCAGCTTCTTTCCTTTCTTGTTCACTTTCCATCGACTTTCTCGCTAATCCTTTCTCGTTTCCCTCCTCTAATCCCACTCTTCCTCTCTCTTCCCCTGTTCTCGCATTAAAATCCCCCCCAATTATCGTTTTATTCTCTCTTCTCTCCTCTCCATCCTAACAGATCTAATTTTCTTTATCCTCATTCACATATATCCCTACTACCCTTAACTTCCCCTTTTCATATGTAATCCTTCCTTCTATTATCCTCTCTTTTATATCCTCCTTGCTCTGATAATTCCTTTTTAATTCCCATTATCATTCTTCTCTCGCTCTTTTTTCTTGTTCTTCCTTCTTGCTCCCTGCACCTTCCATCTGACTCCTTTCAGCAATTTCTTTTTAATTTTCTCCCAGTTTTCTCTTCCATCCATGTTTTCATCAAGACCAATACCTTCTAACCCTCTAATGTTTTCTCTGTCTTTATTTCCTATTCTCGACACGTTCCAGAAGATTATTTTCAATCCTCTTTCTCCTTCACATTTCTATTCCATTTTCTCTCTCCCTTTTCTCTCCTTCCCTCCCTCTTGTTCTTTTCCCTTCTCCTTCTCCCTCCTTTTCCCTGTGTCTCTTCCTCCCGATTCTTCATCCTTTTCTTTCTTCATTTATTGCCCTCCTCTTATTTCCTTTCAACTCCTTTCTCTTATCATTCCTTAAATCGTCCTTCTTTTTCTCCCATTTCCACCTTTATGTCCTTTCCATAATTCCCAATGTTCCTCTTTCTTTACTTCCCTATATCTCCTCTCTCAGCGCTATTTGTTTTATCTTCCACATTATCCTTCTTTTCTCCCATGTCAAATCTTTTCCTATTCACATTTCTTTATCTTTCAGCTTTCATTTATTTCTCCAAATCTCCCTTTTCATCTTCTCTCTCCCTACCCACAATGTTCCCTCTTTCTCTTCTGTCCCATTCTATTTTCTTTATCTCTTCTAATCGCTCAAATCTTTTCACATTCTCTCTATTCTTTCCTTTACATCTTCTTCCCCCCCCTTCCGTCTTACTCCTTTTATTATGATATTCTTCCCTCTCTTTCATCTTCTTTCTAATTTCCTAATCTTTTTCTCCGATTCTTCCCCTTTCTTCTCCTTTTCCGCTTTCTTTTATTCTTCTTTCATTCTCTCTTCTCTTCTCTTTCCCTCCATTCTTTCCTATCTTCATCTTCTCCAATTCCTGTTCTATTTTCTCTATCCTTCCTTTAAATTCTTCCCTTTCCATATTCCATTTCTCTTCCATTTCTCCTCTAATCCTCCATTCTTCTTTGGTTCGTTCCACTTCCTTCTTCAATATTCTCCTTCTACTTTTCTGATGCCTTTCTTATTTCATCACTTATTATCTTCCTTTCCTTACTTCCTTTGCCATTAATTCCTCCCCCAACTCCCCCTCAAGTTCTCTCATTTCCTCTCTCATTTCCTTTCTCACTCAGAGAATCATGAGATCACTGGCGATCTCATTACTTTATTGCTCCTTTTAAATATTTCTTCCTTCTGTCCTTCTCTCTCCCATCTTTTCTCATTAACTCTTTTTTCTTTTTTATGCACTTCTTTCTTCTACACTCTCCCCTGCGCTACCCCGCCTCTTTTCTTCTCTCCTTCTCTAAAAACTTATCCATTTACTATTTTCTTGTCCAATTCCAAGTTTTCTCTTTGTTATCCTTCTCTACTCTCTCTATCCTATGCCAATTTCTATTGCTTGCAATCCCTCTATATCCTCCTTATTCTATCGACTCTTCTCTCGCTTTTCTTTTTCTTAGCACCTCTCTCTCCCTCTCTCCCTATTATCCATTCTCTAACTTCCAAATCGCCTGTCTCTTACTTCTCTCTTATCTACCACAATCTTTCCCGTCCCTCCACTCTCTCACTCTCTCTCCTTTTCCACACACACACACACACACGCACACACACACACACACACACACACACACACACACACACACACACACACACACATACACACACACACACACACACACACACACACACACACACACAAGCTTTCTCTCCTTCACAATACTCTCACTGTTCAATTCCACTCTTATAAATAACAATTTCGCCCATTCTATCGGAAATCATTTATTAAATATTATTTACTATGTTTAAAGTAAACGAACTATATCAGTAAAAATTTTGTATTATCTACTATTATAAAAAAAGTATTAGAAATCCGAAATATTTATATTTCATTTTAAAATTTAAAATAAACTTTTTTAAATTCTTGTATTTTTGCCGTATATCCCATAGGGGTGGAATATATGGCTGCTCATAGAGTGAGAGGGGGGGGGAATATATATGGCTCATAAAAAATTTATAAATATTGCATATAAATAAGACGTAAAATGACACAGTAATTTATAAAATGCGTTTATAAAGTTTTATTATCATATTTAAAGATTCCAAAAAATTGAAAAAGAAGAATTAAGGAATAAAAATGATAAATATGTATATGGAGTAATAAATAATAATTACAATCTTCCCAAATTACAAGTGTTATAACATGAGGTACATATTTCATGCGTTTATTGTATTTAGAGCACTGAATTCAATCTGCGCACTTTTTATATATTGCTTTGGACATAAATCCTGCCTGTTAAAAATATCCCAAACAGATGAGACAAGACAACAAGCTAAATAAAGAATACAAGAGCAAAGTACTTGTATTATATTATACAACATGCTTTACTATTCCTCCTTACTCATGTATCACAAGTCTTTTGCATGTCCTATAGTAATCATATTAGATTATAATTTATGATGGCGCTACTTAACAGAATGATAAATCGATTCAACTCACAATAATTTCATTAATATTAACAGTAAGAAAATGAAATTATAATACAATACTAATATAAAAATATATAACAGAATAATTACGAGAAAATTATTCCCACTCCTTCTATTTTTTCTGACTTCTGCGATGCAAATCCCAGCGCGGCATATTTACTGGAGTTACTCTATATTATTAGAGGCTCATCATCGATTGTATTGGAGTTAATGTCCGATCGTTTCGGTACACAATTATATCTGAAATAATTAAATTTAAATTGAGAATATACACTCACACGCAAAAAAAATGGGTCACTAAATTTTTGAATAAATTTTTAATATTTTCAAATAACTTAGTGAAAAATCATCATAACAAGTTTAAAAAAGCCTTTTAAAGCTTCTCTAATCTCTATTTTCCAGATTAATACTTTAAAAAGCGATCTGATATTATATGAAATTACACAAATATAAATGAACATGCATAAAATCTTAAAATTTTTTATGAAATCTGCGAAGTTCCATGACGCCAATTAAAAATTGCGCAACAAATGGAGTTTACAGTTTTCGAAAGAGTGAATCATTACTTTTAATTTGCTTTTTTATAGACTTCTGCATGATTTTTTTTCACCGAGTTATTTAACATTGAAGCAAAAAGAGTCGTTTTTAAGCAAAAAGGTAATGACTCTTTCGAAAACTGTAAAGCCTGTGTGCAATTTTTAATTGGCGCCATGGAACTTCGCAGATTTCGTAAAAAAATTTGAGATTTTATATTTGTGTAACTTCATATAATATCAGTATAATTGTCTTTTAAAATATTCGAAAGTCTGGAAAATAGAGATTTCAAGCTTTAAAAGGCTTTTTTAAACATCTTGTTATGATGATTTTTCCATGAGTTATTGCTATTTGAATATTAAAAATTTGTGCAAAAATTTAGTGGCCTGTTTTTTTTTATATTGTTCATAATGTGTGATTATATTGTATTCATAACATTGACCGATTATTGACGTTCTCTAACTTATTTGTGTATATTTAAGCAAATTTCATTATTTTTGTTCACTTTTCAAGATATTCCTTAAATGAATTTTTTAATAATTTTATTTTTTTAAATTCTATTTACGACAAATTATATCTATGAATATTGATAAACACTCTTCAAAAACATTTTGATCTTTGGAACATAATTTTTTGCGAAAACAATATCCTGGATATTATGAACATTGTTATTTCACAATCGTGTATAAAACATGCTACATTTGTTATCTTCATTCTTATCGTCATTCTTCTTTTTCAATTTTTTGGAAATCTATAAATATGATAATAAAATATTATATTACTAAAATTTATGATAAATTTCGAATATATAAATAATTATTTGAACCTAGCAAACATAACTGAAAAAAATAATTTTTATAAATGAAATGTAAATATCTTATAGCATAATGATTCTTCGCCTTTCCTGTAAAATTTGACGTCACAAATGTGACAAGGGATCATTTCGGTTTGTACAATAAGTTAGTGAAAATTCTTGATATTAGTGAAAGTTGATAACATAAGATGTAAATTAAGGAAAATGGCGGGATTGTATACATCAGCAACTAATCAGAACTTGTGCTGATAACAACATTTCGGCTTTCTGTACTACTTACTACTAGCGCGAATTCTGATTAGCTGCTGCTTTTCCGCTTTCTGCTTTTCCGCCAAAATGTGAACGCGCTATTATTTTGTTATTACAATCTCATAGTGACGTCATATTTTCGTCCTGATTATTGTGATTCTATTGCAACGTGAATGACCCTTTGCTATAGGAGTAGCATCACGCGCACTTACGTATAAATATACGTATGCATTTCCTGACGATAGCATTTTTGATTTCACGTACAAAGTTTACTCTATTACGTCTCGATTAATACTAATAATCGTCTTGTATCTTCTACTTCCTTTCTTTTTCTTCTTAACTCTATTTTAAATCATTATTATTTCTTTACATAGATACGTTTAATTAGTTCATCTCGACGCGTGTTATTCCGCATGATGCACTTTCCTTCCGAAATTTCCCGTACTCTTCTCCTTTGGAAACGTATCGCCCATATTATTTCGAGAAAAAGTCACCTCGATCCGATCAAGCCGCTGATTTATCAATTGACCGTCCAATTATTGGCTAACCAGCAAGAATCATTTCACCTTCATTTGTTTACCATACAAAAAGTTTAAATCTTCAGTTGATTCTGTTTAGACTAGTCCTTTTGCAATCTTTTTTTTTATTATCAACCTTTTTTTTCGTTTTCTTTTTTTTATGCTAGAAAAGGAACTTTTTTGTGATTGTTGAAATCATGCATTTTCACGACACATTCCGCTACGCGGAATTCGCGATACAAAAATAATAGACGAATTTTTATTGATCTTTTCATTGTGGCACATATTTGCTCACAAATTTCGGTATTCTTCCATTTTGGCATCCATTCTTTGTTCTATTTATTTAGGATTATCTGGTTTATAATCCAATTACTTTTGTTACTTTTGCACATTTAATTAATTGTTTTGGTTTTGTTTATTGCAATGGAGACACACATTAACGATTATAATAAATCATCTAAAGATATCGTTAACATACTTGCTGTCTTGTGTCAGATTCATAATGTCAACATGGAAGAGTTAAGTTCTATAGTGAAAAACAAGCAAAACTTTAATAATTATGAATTGTGGATGAGTGAGCAATTATCCAAACAGCTAATTAACGTGAAATTGACATAATTAGTGAGAGTACTTTAGAATATGAGCCAGATATAATTGATGAATCACAATTTCCTGGTTGTGAAATGTATGACAACAATGACGATAGTGATAACAAGATCAGGAATACAATCCAAGAAGGCACGAGTGATTACAACTAATGTGTCATCACACAAATTTGAGAAAGCTTGGCGAAATTGGACCAAACAAAAGAATTCAACCAAATCAACCTCAATTGGAAGAACTTGCTTGGCAAGGACAAAAAAAGGCAATGAATAAGATCGTAACGTATTATCATGACACAGTTGAAAAGCTTAAAACGGTTGGTAGAACGAAAGAATCGAGATATTATTTTTATGAAGAATTATTAAATAAGATAATTTATGAACAGTTTCTTGGACCATCATAGTAATAGAATTGTAACTGATCGAATGCTTTGACTTTGGGCAATGAAGCAGAGCAATCTATTATTAGGTGTACAACTTTGCTTCCGCCGTTTTTTTTCCGAAATTCGAGGCTTTATTGTAAAAAACTGGTTATACATTTATGATTCAAAATATTGTCCATCGCTGGCCACTGCTTTCTCCCATCTTTCGGGTAGCGTACGAATCCCGCGTCTGAAAAAAAACTGGTCATCTTTTGAGGCTATCCACGAATCGATCCAATTTTTTACTTCTTCATAAGACCGGAAGTGCTGGTCAGCCAGGCCGTGCCATTGATCGAAACAAATGATAGTCAGAGGGAGCAACGTCTGGAGAATACGGCGGGTGGGACTTCCCATTTCAACGTTTCCAAGTATGTCTTGACTACTTTCGCAACATGGGGTCGAGCATTGTCATGCTGCAAAATCACTTTATCGTGTCTCTCGTTGTATTGCGGCCATTTGTCTTTCAATGCTCGGCTCAAACGCATCAATTGCGTTCGATACCGATCGCCTGTGATTGTTTCAGTCGGTTTTAACAGTTCATAATACACTACACCGAGCTGGTCCCACCAAATACAGAGCATGACCTTGGACGTCAAAATCACCGTTCTTGAAACGTTGAAACCACTCACGACACGTTCTTTCACTAATAGCGGCCTCACCATAAGTATTTGAGAGCATTCGATGAGTCTCAGCCGCAGATTTCTTCATATTGAAGCAAAAAATTAAAACCTCCCGCAAATGACGAGAATTTGACTCGTAAACTGATATTTTCAATCGAGAATAACTTTATGATGCAGATACAAATCGACTAATATTTCTATGAGGTTATATTGTAGTATGTTAGCTGAAAAATTCACTTTCAATGAAATTTCAACAAATTTTCAGCAATTTCACTGAACTGTTCCAAAATGAATAATAATGGAATAATTTCAGCTAAATTTTTTCACTAGGGAAAATGATAAATTATTGCTTTATTTGTAAAAGATTATATTCAAAATTTCATATTCAAAATTTCATATTGATCTGCATTGTAAATACAAAGGTTGTTTTTATCTGCCATAAAAATTAATTTTTCGATTACACATTATTACAACTTTCTTATTTAATTCAATGTATTTTTTTAGTATAGTATACCTGTAATTAAGATATTAAAAGACAATCTTGCACTTACAAAATCCATTGTAGTTACATTGTTCACTGCAATTTTGACTTCTTCTCTGGCTTTTTTACTCTTACTACATCGGGATCCTGAGGAAATAGATAGTTGATTATTGCTTTTTTAGAGAATATTAAATCTCCCCAAAAATTTAGTCTTGCTTGCATTAACACTACAATAAGCATATAAAAACACAATAAATATGAAGGAAACAAATTTCATTCCCATTCTCATTATGTTGTCGATACTGAAGATTCAAAGGTAATAGATCTTGTAAATGTAGACATTATTGATAAATTTTATGGCAACTGTCTTTTTTTGCATTACTTATTATTTTGAGTTTAATAAAATCTTTAATCAATTTCTCGACATATTTTGATATTAATTTTTAGTATTTTTATTTTATTTTACAAATTATTTAAAGAACATGTTCATTATTACTTTCATATGAATTTCTAAATATGTATATATGCTCAGATAACAAAAAGTGTTTAAAATCGGGTCATTTTTACGTCTAAAAGACAATTTAAAGACGCTTTATAGCACAATTTTAGACTTTGTGTTATTTGATTATTTTTGGTAATTTGTTAAATAAGTTATTCGTATAATTATTGAAGCAATCTATTTTAATATTTAAAAAATGTAATTTTTGTAATCAACTGAATATCTGTAATCATATTTTCTAATCGTTGTTTTACTTATGCATTTTTGAAAATTTTACAGAATAGGAATTTGAAGATTTGAATAATGAATAGAGAAAACAAGAATTGTGAAGAAAGTTAATTATATTCACAATTGCTAGCACTGGACCTGCCGTAATATAACATATGTATATTAATTATACAATTAATAATAATAGAAATAATGATTTTAATAAATAACTATTTTAGGGATTCCTTTAATTCATAAAATAATATACATAAGTTCACAAAGCATTAGAACAAAAATTATTAAATTTTATTTTTATATATATTTTTGTCATTGAGTACATTTTCGCAAATTAGTACCAGCGCTGACTCCTAATGCCTCGTGAATCTATGTATTATATTATTTTGTTAATTATACACTTTTCTAAAACGTTCTATTAAAATTGAGATTGACTAATGAAAATTTAAAATTGATAATTACAACTTGAATTGAATGTTTAATCTAAATACTTAAAAAAGACATATTCCATCCTAACGTCCATTTACAATTGAATCGAAAAGTCAAGTTAATTTCCAGATCTAGATAGCATAACTGATCCATTTGAACTCGAAAAGAATTCATTTTCTTGACGAATTTTCTTCTTTATGAGTTAGCGTAATCAACATGAAAAAAAGAATTCCTTTTTGACAATTAACAAAGGACTCTATAAAACTTCTTAACAAAGTTAAATTGAAGTTAACTTAGAAATTCTTTTTCTGTTCGTAATGGATTCGAAAAAAAATTCATTTTTGGCTCGGTCATAATTAATATACTTGTATAAAATTATTCTGCTGCAAGTTATGATCTGCCGCTTATAGAATTATACGGTTCTTGAGTGATTGCTGTGAGTGTAGGTAATAGAAATTAGTTTTTGCAATAGCGTTTTATATATGTTCATATAAAAAATATATATATATAATTTTTAACAACTGATTTATATTTAAAAATATTCCTTGTTAAAACGTCTTTGTCGCCAAATATTTTAATTAATTTTTATTTCGTATTTCGGAGCATTCCAATAATCCTAACTTATTTAACTTTCCGATTCCAGAAAAAGTATGAAATGAATAGCTTTAAAACTCCATTAAAATATTATCTAAAAGATATTTCGATTTTATTGCGAACTCATTTAGAATAAAAAAAGAGTATCTTTTGAATACGAAACAGAACTCACAATTGGTAACATAAAAGTGAATTTTTTTGGAACTTTTAAGAACACTTTTAGAACACAGATGAGATAGAGAAAGAACATTCGTGAATAGGGAGTGAAAAAGGATTCTTTATGGATTTTCTGGGAAGTCAACTTTCTTCGAAATTCTTTCCATATATATTGTTTTATTATATTTTAATTTTTGTACCTTGAGTCATTCATTTCTATAATTTTTATTTCTTCATATATTGTATACAGAATGTCAAACCGTCCGTATCATCTTTTTTTTCGGAAATAATTAAAAAAATTATCATTTTCAAAATATGAACTATCTAATAATAGTACTTCGATTTTCTGGAAATTACTGGAACAAGATCAAATCTGAAATTTTAAGATTTCAAAATTTATAGAAGATTTATAAATTAAAATCACATGTAATAAATGGGACAATTATTTATAGTAAAATTCTTAAAGCAACTAATGCAAGAATCATTTAATCAACACATGAATTTAAAATGTTTGAATCAGAATTATTTTCGACATTAAAAAAAAAGTATTCCTTTATTTTTATCTTAATTAGGAAAAAACAATAAGAGATACTTTTTTTTGTTAATAATAAAGATATATTAAAATTATTTTTTATTTAAAAGATTTATCGATTTTTATGAAATATGTAATGAAAATTTGTTTAAACAAACATAAATTTAATGTAAAGATAATAATTTATCTGTTTTTGTTATATATTATTTTTGTGGACACTCTTTGTAGATTTGATAATAAATATTTTCTAAAACTTTTAAAATATTGAATGACCCTCGGATACTCGGATACTCCGCCGCGATTCTCACCCTCAGGCCTCGCTCCGCGAAGGTATGCAAAAACAAGTCCTACGACGCGTCCACGGTTCAGATTCGCCTGGAGGATTCCGAGCGTCATCTAGTGCTGACACAGAGGCGCTTCCTCCGCGGCGATTTCCATTTGTTCTGTCTCCCGCCGTACAGAAGCATTCTCGTTCTACTAACTGGAGGAAAGTAGACTTGGCTTAGAGATCACCGGCTTGGCTCGGCTCGCCACTCCCGAAACGATGGTCCAAGGCCCTCTTTCCCGCATCCCGACACAAAAGGCAGCATGCCTCCGCCGCAACGCAGCTGCAGGCCGTGTGGCCCGGAGTCCCGCAGCGGCTGCTGTGTTCCACCTCGCTGGGACAGCGAGTGGCCACAGCCACTCTCACGTGTTCCATTCCCAGGCACTGGAAGTATTGGAGCGGCTTCTGGGGTAGGACCTCGATTCGGCACTGCGTCCAGCCTGTCGCTAGTCGATTTTCGACGGCAACTTTCTTGGTTGCAGTGATCGAGCAGCGCGTCCAGACTGAGCCCGGGCCCGGGTTACACGTGTTACCTCCACTTTGACCAGCGCGCAACCGCCTGCTTCCTCTATTCTGCCGGCTATTTCCTCGGGAGAGATAGAATCGTCCAAATCCTGAGTCCATATCCGCCGGCGTCTGGCCACTCTGACATGCTCCTGGTCTTTCTGAGTTTTTGGGCGAGCAGTCTTAGTGAATTCGTCCGGGCCCGGAACTTCCAAAACCAGGGCCCGGTGACGTCACGCCTGATGTGATAGGTCACCGATCACGATCTCCCCCAAGTTCACCCTCTCCCTGCCCTTCTTTATTGTCTCGATATATATACCCGAAAGGCACGTTATCGAGATGATCGTGGCTTTGGGAGACCTCAGCTTAGAGGGGCTTTTCTCGCCGCTGCCACCCCATTCAGTGCCACCCGCTTGTATAGGGATTCTTTCCTCCGCGCCGCCTGATTGGCCTTGCAGTTGACTGGGGTTCGCCTTTCGTCTCCTTGAGGGATTGCTGCTCTCCAGGGGCCCTTGTGCCGCTTCAGTCCCGCCCTGAGTAGCTTTTCTCCTGGCCTTTCGCCTCTTTTTGGACGCCACAGTCCTCGTGGCCTCGTGGCAATGAGAGGAAGGCTTCCTCCCATCACTGGATTGCGAGGGGCCAGCTCAATTGCGCGAGTTACTCCCGGACAGCTCCCGGCTTCATCTCGGGGTTCTGAGGTTTCTTCCCAGTTCTTCCGCCGTCCTCATAGTCTCGACATCTGTGGCAGCCGGGGATCCTGCCCGTTTGACGCACTGTCCCGTGGCTGACCTACTTTCAAAAGCGTGGAGACTCCCTGAATGGGCGGTCTCCGTCATCCGCATACTGCACAAACAGGACTCTGAATGGAAGTTAATAGCATTTAAATAAATATTAAAGAGTGGGATTTAGAATTAGAACCTTGTGGAGTTCCCTTGAAGTTATCTAATGCATCCGAAAGCAAGCCAGCAACCATGAAGAATAGATGTTTTTTGCTTATCAGATTTTCTACAAACTTTCTTCTGGGCGCAGGGATGCCAATCTCCAGCAAGTCGTCAATTAACATGTGCGGGATCACATTGTCAAATGCGCAGGTAATGAAGACAGTAGAGGAATTGTTAATGAAGCCTATTATTGGTGCCATTGTCAGCATAAGATCTGGATGGGCGGAATACCGATTATGTTTGCGACAAAATGGATCGCGATTCTAAGAACCTTATTCTGAAATAAATTATTCGTTCCATGATTTTAGCATAGCACAAAAGAAGGAAATTGGCCTGACAATGTTATCTCCCGGTTTCGGGATCAGAGCCACCAATGAGTCACTCCAGGTCTTTGGGAAGACTCCCTGAGTTAGAATTTTATTGTATAAGTTAAGGAGATGGGTCTGATATTTCTTGGGGAGATTATTATGCTATAATCAACTTGGTCAAGGTTAGGGGCAAATCGCTTCCTGAACATTTCTATGGTTCTTGAGAATTCATTGGATGAGGAGGATTCACCTAACCAATCATGCATATTACCTCTAAGAAGATCCTCTCATCTTATGTTCTGTATAGATTTCGTATAATAGTAAAAACAGAAGGGAGGGAGGGTATAATTTATCGACTCCGTCTAATAATGCTTTTTCCAAAGTTTTTCCAAAGAAGAAGAATTGTCATCTTTGTTTCGTCTAAAAAATCTTATGAGCGACCGTGTAATTTATCGTGAAAGAGTTTTGCAATTGAATCGTTCAACTAATTTTCTCCAGTTTTGGCGTTTATTTTCCGATAGATACTTTCCGATAGATCATGCATTCCCTTTTAGCTTTTTGATAAATTCCAAGATGAGTTTTATCCGGGCAAGAAATGAACTTTTTAAGGGTTCTTTTACATTTTTTAATCGCCTTGTCACATTTCTCCATCAGGAAGAAGGATCAGGCCGCTTCGAGTCTATTCTATTGCACGATATACTCTTACCAGATGATAATAGACTCCTAGCTACTTCCTATATGTGATTGGAAATTTTATTATATTGAAGAAGGACATCTTCTGATTTATTACTTAAGAGTTCAGGAGTTGTATTCTTTAAGGTAACGAAGAGCTTATTTAATGCATTCGATTTTAATCAGAGCTCTGCTCGCAGAACTTGGAAGAATACAAAGGGGTAAATCTAACCTCGGTAACTACCGGAAAGCGATCGCTACCGTAAGTGTCATCAAAGACATGGTTACATAGAGAGGCAAGAACAGGGAAGACTATAGCGAGATCGATAACAGAATTGGATGCCATAGCATGTAGCAGAATAGAGGTTTCTTTATTAAGAATTATGAGATTATTCTCCTCTATCGCCTTCATAAACCTTTTATCTGATCCTGACTGAGAATTGCAGTTGTGGTGGGGATTAAAAGTCACCTATTATCAAAACATATTCATAATCGGCTAGATTGTTGAATAAATTCTAAGGAGAATTCTAAGGAGATATTCTGAGAATGTCTATATAAATTAATTGTAACGAAAAGATAATTACGATTTCAGCAATTTGATATTCTATCAACGGATGTTCGATGTTTGTGGATATTTTCTGGAATAATTCAGAATAATTGATTTAAGTGTATTCTCGGCGATGGTAAGTAAACAAACGCTCATAGACAGAGCCGTCATCGCTCAAAATGCGTGTATCTCGCTCTAATCACTGTTTTTCTCAAATGGCACGCGATCCCCCTTGTGTGTAACACTCGAAAAGGTGATCGCGCACACATTCCGTGTGCGAGAAATCAGTTTCCTTCCCGATCCCAATCAATACGGGTCATCTATTCGTTGTAACGCTTTTTATCCCGAAGCCAAAGTGCATACCACACCGACATTCTATCGCGTATTACCGATGCATTTTGTTACCTAACGTTCTCGGTATACGCATACCGCGAGGGCAAGCAGTATTGTGCGCGAATTGCCTGAGTTTCCCATAAGATTTGCCGGTCTCGCTACCACGCGCAATATACTTTCTTCCGAAATGTGAAAAATCACTTGACGTCGTACTCGAAATGCGAATTACCGGTGCACGCATCTTAACAAATGCACAATTATCGGTCTACAAGCTTCGCCTACCGCCTCCTTTGAATACATCTTAAATTCGACTCAACAATAATAGTTCGAATTCGTTACAACAAAGAGAATCATTGTTATTACACATCGCCTTGGCAAACGAGTCTTCATTACAAGATAACACCAGTAAATACACAACAACATATTTTGATCCTTCGAGCCGGATAATCGTCAAAGAAAGTTATTGTTTGCTTGATCATTCCGAGTCGTGCCTTTTCGTTGGAAATCATGTCGTTTCTCGATGAACTGATGAGTATGTAGAACCAGCAGATGGACGCCATATCTCGCACACTCACTAAATTTAAGAAGCTGGGACAGGCCAAGATAACACATCATCAAAGTGAAAACAGTAATTTTTTGGCGTGATAAATTTTCCAGGTCGCTCTGACATGTAACTAGATTTATAGAAGGCATACTTGATCATGTCTTGGAATTATGGTGTATGGAATTGAAAATGAGAAAAAGCTTGCCATAATACTTGAAGTAATTGTTGCGTTGCCATATTTTGATTCGCTAATTTTCGCTAATTTTTCGCTAATTTCAAGGAAATCGGAAACAAAACGTACCAAATATGATCGAAAAAAGAACATATCAAATGGTTGTGTGGTGCCAGGAGGAATAAGCATTCTCTTTACTTTAATTTTGGGAAATTCAGTTGCAACCTCATCAAAAATGTCATTTCTATTGCTACTCCACAAATCACAAAGGAGAAGATAATTCATGATATTTTCTTTCTTTAATTGTTCAAATAATACTTGACGTAAAAAGATCTTCAAATCATAATTGTTATTGATGAACCTGGAAATGCAATGTCTGGTGAAATGAATGTATTATCAGGAAAGCAACAATCTTTCGTCTTCGAGTGTGCTTCTGGACTTTTTACATACAATAGGTCCTTTAACCGACCACTCATGCTGACCATTGGCATCCTGTACGAGTGTAAATTGCATTTTATGACCTTATTTGGGAATATATTTGTTTTGGATCTCTAATGTTCAGTGTGCGATGTCCATGTATCTCCTTATCAATATTGATAACTTGATGGATCATAATCTTCCGTTCGCATCACTTCTTTCATTTTTTTAAGAAAATTCTCTCACATATTGACCCTTTTTGCGTCATCATTAAACCAATTCTTTCCTTCTTATGTGTAATACTATGTGACACTATGTCTCCGCTTGAAGTTATATAACTATGTTTTCGAGGCAACAAATTTCTCTACTATTTCATTACTATTAGGTGTACAACTTTGCTTCCGCCGTTTTCCTATAGATGGCTTTAGCGGTAAGTGGTGGTCGAAATAAATAGATCATAGACGTCATACAATAAATTTGGGTATCTGTCAATATAATCCCATAGAAACATTAGTCGATTTGTGTCTGCATCATAAAGTTATTCTCGATTGAAAATGTCAGTTTACGAGCCAAATTCTCGTCATTTGCGGGAGGTTTTAATTTTTTGCTTCAATATGAAGAAATCTGCGGCTGAGGCTCATCGAATGCTCTCAAATACTTATGGTGAGA
>NW_017259184.1:929756-946643 GCF_001594045.1 Atta colombica | reverse complement strand
GTTTTCGAAGATGCAGAATTGGAGGCATTACTTGAGCAAGACTCGTGTCAAAATCAAGAAGAATTGGCACGATCATTGGGAGTGACTCAACAAGCCATTTCAAAACGCCTCAAAGCCATGGAAATGATTCAGAAGCAAGGAAATTGGGTGTCGTACGAATTGAAGCCGAGAGATGTTGAACGGCGTTTGTTTGCTTGAACAGCTGCTTGAAAGACAAAGACGGAAGGGATTTCTGCATCGCATTGTGACTAGGGACGAAAAATGGATTCATTATCCCAAGCGCAGAAAATCATGGGGAGTTCCCGGCCATGCTTCCACGTCGACGGCCAAACCGAATATTCACGGCTCCAAGGTCATGCTCTATATTTGGTGGGACCAGCTCGGCGTAGTATATTATTAACTGTTAAAACCGACTGAAACAATCACAGGTGATCGGTATCGAACGCAATTGATGCGTTTGAGCCGAGCATTGAAAGACAAACGGCCGCAATACAACGAGAGACACGATAAAGTGATTTTGCAGCATAACAATGCTCGACCCCATATTGCGAAAGTGGTCAAGACATACTTGGAAACGTTGAAATGGGAAGTCCTACCCCACCCGTCGTATTCTCCAGACGCTCTCTCTCTGACTATCACTTGTTTCGATCAATGGCACACGACCTGGCTGACCAGCACTTCCGGTCTTATGAAGAAGTAAAAAATTGGATCGATTCGTGGATAGACTCAAAAGATGACCAGTTTTTTCGACGCGGGATTCGTACGCTACTCGAAAGATGGAAGAAAGTAGTGGCCAGCGATTGACAATATTTTGAATCATAAATGTATAACCAATTTTTCACAATAAAGCCTCGAATTTCGAAAAAAAAACGGCGGAAGCGAAGTTGTACACCTAATAAAAAATTGTTGAACCGAAATTACTCTGAAATTTCTCTGAAATTTTTGCTGAAAATATTTTGAAATTTTCCTGAAATTTTTATAACAATGAATTTTTTAGAAAAAAAATCACTGAAATTAAACTGAAATTTTTCTGAAATGCTAAATTTTGCCAAAAAGTGATCTAAACGTAGAATTCAGCGAAATTATTTCATCAGGGTTATGTAAAAAAATATATTACATATAAAATCTTATAATATAATAAGGGGGCGTATCCCAATTGGACGTAATTATTAGACACCGCATGATTAGACACGCAAGATTGGACACCACACAGTTGGACACTCCATTATTGGATATTACATTATTGAACATTGCATTATTGGACACGAACATTGCATGATTAGACATCGCACAGTTGGACACCGCATTATTGGACAACGCATTATTGGACATCGCATTATTGGACACCGTATTATTGGACACTGCATTATTAGACACCGCATTATTGGACATCGCATTATTGGACACCGCATTATTGAATACGATATTGGACACTGCATTATTGGACACCACATGATTTTATATACGTTGTTTATCGGCATTTCGATGTCAACTAAAATGACTATCCCGTTTCAATTTATAATAAAGCCAGTTTCACGAAACTCCTCAATAATACAAAATATTTCGTTAGCGTGACCTAGCTAATCTCAAGTAATCGGAGACGATCCACTAGCTCGTTAGGATCCTAATGAACATAATCGATTTTGTCATTTAGAGTCATGCGTGGTATTACACTTTTTTCGACTCTTTTGACCTTGTTGTTTAGATTCTTAGCCCGTTCCAACTTGTATCTTATTTATAATGCCAAGGATACTATTATATTCTTATATTTGTATCCTTTGTTGTGTATCCAATATTGGATATCCACATTATGACTGCATCTATTCGTTGCCAACAGTATACTTTTACACGCTAATTTATCATCCTTTGTGTAAATTTAATTTAATTTAATTTAATTTAGTTTATTGCAAAGCTATATAAAAAACATAAAATGTTGGAAACAAGACCGTTTATGTTAAATATTGTACATTAATTTAAATATGAAGCACCATTACAGTCTAAATGTTAAGATGTCGAATTATTATATATATTTATATAAATGAATTAATTTCAGAAATGATAATTGTGTGATAATGTTGTGATATAGTTATTAGACCTTCAACGCAATCAATCTAAAATAATAATCCCCCCAAATTTTCCAAATTAATCTTAAAAAATTGTAATAAACTTATTGCGAAAATATCCTGGCCTCGGCCGGGAGTTGAACCCGGATCTCTTGCATTTCGTGCGAGAATCCTAAGCCTTTAAACTACCGAGACAAGCTATATAAAAAAGATTACATATTAACAGAGTAATAGACATAAAGTATGATACAATAGACTATAGATTAATATAAACATAAGTAAATAGACAATAGTAGCTTGCAAATGGTTAGGTATCAGTAGAATTGCTGTTACAAAGCCTATAAGTAACAAAACTAGAATAAGATAACAATGTAATAAAAGGTAAACTAATAACTGACATCATATATACATACACCCACGCACATACACTCGCAAACACCAATTACATCGGTCTCGTTTAAATACTGTGAGTGACGCAATGAAACGCGAGACAGCGGAACGAAAGGAGGATAGAGAAAGAGAGGTTTTTATTGAATCAGGAAGGAAATTAAAATATTTGACAGAAGTGTAGGAGAAAGCGGCACGGAACTTAGTGAACCGATATATAGAGAAGGATAAGTAATCTTGATATCTGATGATAAGAGGATTAAAAGAGGAATGATGCTCAGAGTTCAACTGAAGGAGACGTCGCAGATATAGAGGAATATTGGAGCGAAGGAGAGAAAATATAAGACAGATAGAGAATAAAACGTTGCCAAATCTTAAGCCAACCAAATCTCTGGTAATGGATATGTGGTAATACGGAGATACGGTTATGAACACAATAGGAGAAGTACCTTACAGTACAGACAAAAATTTTGGATACGCTATACATGATTTAGCAGATGTTGGTTAAGAGCAGAAACGTAGACGACATTAGCGTAATCAAATAGAGAAATAACAAGTAAGTTGAGAAGTGAGGAGTTCTTGAGAGCAGGAAAGAATGTGGCGAAGGGGATAAAGAAGACACAAAAGAGCAGCCCTTGACGTAGCCATGCGACTCGAATGATCATGAAGAGTCAACATGGATACTAAAAATCTTAATAGAGGAAGAGCGAGGAATTGGAATAGAATTAAGAAAAATATCGAAGGACTGAATACGATATTGAGGAATCGACAATTAGCAAAGATGATTTAAAAAGATTTAAATGCAGGACATTATTAGTAGACCATTCGATAGATTTTAAGTACTTGTATTCAAAGCAGAACAGATTGCTGAAACATCAATTGAGGAAGGATTTGAGAAGAATTAATCGTCTGCATACATGAAGAGTTTGGAGGACAGAGAAACATTAAATAAATCGGATACAAATATTAAAGAGTAAAGGTGAAGAATGGAATCCTGGGAAATACCAGAGAGAAGGCATGAAGAGAGAAAAAAAGAGGAAAAGGATTATATACGACGACTTGCTGCATGCGGTTTGTAAGGAATGAGCAAATTAGCGAAAGAGCAGGAAAAATCATATAACTTCAGTTTGGCTAAAAGTAGATCATGATTCACGGTATCGAAAGTCTTTGTGAAGTCCAGCGCAACGATGGAAATAAGGCGACAAATGTCGAAATTATGAAGCACAACGTTAGAGATGTGAATCTCAATTCCATCGTCGTGCTGTAAGATCGACGAAAACCAGACTGACGGGAGGGAAGCATATTAAAATTTGAGACAGACATTAAGCAGAAACAAATATACTCAAGCAGCTTAAGAGGAAAGAGGAGAGCGAAATAAGAAAAGATGAAGGAAAAGAGAGGTTATTAGTTTTAGGAATGGGAAGAACAATTGAGTGTTTTCAGGAAGAGAAAAAGATATTATGAGAGAGGGAGAAGTTTAACATAGAGAAGGGGATCAAGACATTGAGGAAGGCACATACGCAAAAGAAGCATACGACTAGAGAGATCCAGAGAGAGCGGCCCAGTGGAAATCAGGCGAATGCGCTTAAAAATATTGAGATCATTGAGAATTGAAGCAAAATTGAAGGTCGAAGAAACGTAAGGAAAGAAAGAAAGAAGATGAGTAAAAAAGTTAGAGGAATAAGACGAAAAAGGTAGAATATTAAATAAGAAAATGATTATTTAGAAGGGAAGGGCTTCTGAGATGCAAAGATATAGAAGCAGAGGAGGATTGTGCATCACCAAGAACACGAAGATTTTTCGCGAAGAATTAGCGCGAGGAATCAGGGATTATAAGGGAGAAAGGACTTTTTCTCACGATGAATAGCAATATTCACATCATTCCAAACTCTTGTAGCACTGTCAGTCCGCAAGAAATTGAGATCGCCTGTATCTAAGAAAGGCACATTTCTTCAGCTCAATGAGCCGTTGGACTACATCATTCAACCACGGCGCGGGGGGACGAGAAAACGCCCGAGAAAGAAGTAATCGGGGCGAGTCGGTCAATCATTGCAATAAGAGAGGCCGTAAAATGAGAGACCATCTCATCAACATGCGACATATAAAGGGGACTAATCTATCAGCTCCAACTCATATTCGACATCTTCAGATCTGATTGTATGAATATTACACAAGATAGACACACAACCAGAACGATATGGAATCCTGAAGACTCACGCAATCTCTGATGAAGACACGAGACATCAAGGGAGGACGAAATTCTTGTTATAGCCTTAGTGCAATTCTCTGAAAGGACTTTTGGTAAACCGAATATTATGAGCTCATAGTCCCTCTGCTCATTGATTATACGCTCGAAACTAGCAATCCATTCAGCAAGGCATGAGAACTACCAGTAGAAGTCACAGGGCCTCTCCCTCCAATTTAGCGAAGGATGATTTGCTTTGCACCCATAGTAACCTGACCGGTGGATAAGTCATTCGTCGCCGCCGCCAGTCGACTCGATGCATCCTCAATATCCCCGAGATGTTGCACCTCATCGAATTCCACCATCTTAAGGTTAAATGTCTCCTAGCATTAAATATAAAGAATGGGTTCGAGAGGATCTAGAAAATTAAGTTCTCAATAGCAATTCTGTGTTCCAAGAAAGAAATGAATTTAATTAGAACAGACAAGGAGGATTTAACTGCAGAAAAAGCCGATGAGATATTAGAAGATTTCTTTCTGGAAAGAACACCGCGCTTCATTCTCGTCAAGTAGAGGAGAAAAAAGGCGAGATGCAATCAGCCAAGGAGGCAGCATCAGTCCCAAGCAGAGACAGCGACAGCTCATCCCCAATCACAACAGCAGGATCACAATCATTGAAAGGGCGCAAACCATTGTCAGCGCCACAAAAAGTGCACAGGTACTTACGCGAAATAAAGTGTTTACAGCGTTTGGTACACTGACTCATGCTAAATTACACAAAATTAGACATAGTATAAGAGAATGTGTTTACGCGTTTTAGGATCGCAACAAAGACACACAGCAATTCAATAAAATAATTATTTATATCCGTATCCTTTAAACAAAAACAGAAACGAATAACAAATAACGATACAACGGCTAGATTTGAACATAAAATTATGATAATTATAGAAATTATTACACAATAATAAAATATTACAAGAATGTAATGAAAAACACATAATTAACGCAGTACAAGCACACTAATAAAATAACAAAAACTCAGAAAGATCACTCATAAAAATACATTCTGTTCGCCGACCAGCATTTGCGAAACGTTAAAAGTAAAAAATTAGAAGATAAAAAACTGAGATGTTGCAATAAGTATCAATGACTATAATAAAATGAAAAAAAAATTACAACGAGTGAACAAGAGAACTTTTCACAAGAGAGAATGAAGAAATTGAATAAGAAAGCGAAATCAAAGCGGAGCGGCGAGCATGTTGACAGCACGAAGTGTCACACGAGACATGTATAGTATCATCGGAAATTTTTTTGAAAATTAATTTGTACAACCTAAGTGTATCTTTGTATTTTACTCCATCTATGATCACAAAGTCATTCGTGTCTACATCGAAATATTTGTTATCGAGCATCGTGCCGTTCTTGCTGAAGTATGCGCCATAAACGTGATCGATCCCCTTTTCTCTGTCACCGAGAAGTATGTTTACATATTTTTGTCTAAGTGTTCCCAACTGATTATGCAATCATTTACGAATTTGCCGCGTTTGCAAAGATTGTTTAACTAATGTTTCAAGTGGTTTGGGTGTTCTATAAACGTTTTCGACTGAGGGAACGTGCGAATGTTTGATAATTCGCGTAATTCAAGCGACGCATAATTGGAATTTGACGTAACATTCGATTCTTTTGTACGTTTTTTTTTAGGCGACAGTATTAATTAAAGAATTATCCATCCATAAAAGCCATCACCATTATTATCATTTTCACTATCATGAACATCTTCATTATCTTCAGGTTTTTTTTTCTTAATATTTTTATTTTTTATAATGTTGACTTCTTTCTTAATTGATTTTTATTTGATTGATCTTGATTGATTGAATTGATTGAGATTCATCATTAGTAGTGTTCTCGATCGGCAATCTGTTTTAGAGGTTCGATGATAGGTTTAAAGGGTACATTTCTTCAATGTTATATCTTCTTCTATTTTGTCGATTTTTAAAGCGCAATACGAATCAAGTCACTCGTTTTTGCAATTTATTTCGCTATCCTCTCGCGATCCTTCAACTCCTTGCTATTATCCATATTGTACTCGAAAGGAAATATTGTGTAATTGACTTATTGACAATGAATAATCGCGTTAAGATATCACATATTCATTAATAAATCTTTTTCTATATCGTCCATTCATAAGCGCATTGTCTCCGTCTATCACTACAAATCCATACTTTTGTTACCAATAGAAACGACACAGTTCGCAGAAATTCTCGTAAGATATGTCAGGGTGTACATGATCATTGTATACATGTTTCAAATTGGTACCGTCTTGTTTGAATAGGATCAACAGATTTGCATTATCGCGTATAAGATGCTTCGATATCTTTGCGTACTGACACAGATAGAAGCAGTCGACGTCCGTATGTCAATCCATCGCAAAGTACTCTCTAATCGCGACTTGTCGTATGCTACATCATTGAAGACAAAAATGGAATTTGGAAGTTCTGTGATACTACATTCGTTATTGGAGAATATAAAATAATCAATTTCTTCAATCGGAGCTAATAAATTCTCGAAGTATCGATATTTCGACTGTTATAATGACTTCGAGTACGTATACACGTTCTCAAAATATGGCATATGAACTTTCCAGCAAACTCAACACGTTTGTTTTGTCGCAATTCGATGAACCGCAGATGATTCCGCGTATAGTAATCAGCAGCATGTTTCCATGCTTGCGTATTTCTTTTTCAGTCTGAATTTTATTGGCGACATTAGTCACTTTGATCATCTGCGATTGTCGCACGAACTTCATGTCTTCTCCTTTCATGACACTGATAAATAGAAAAAAGGACATCAAGATGTATTTATAGTAGCGCGCAAAGCGAAACCGCTTAAGTATTCAAAATGCTTCTTATCGTGTGGGATAATTGCGATGTACATAATTTAATCGCCAAAGAGTTGGAATATATATCGAAAATTATTTTGCTACAAGAGTTTAAGAATTACATAGATGTGGGATAGATTACCCAAGCATATAAAGGCTGATTCAGAGGTTCAGTAACATCGTCGGTGCTTGAAACATTATAATTTATCCTGTCATCGATCGCATATCGTTAGTTCAGCGCTGTTTATAAGAAATTGTAGCAAATATCAACAACAACAAAAGGTTGTTGTTTATTTTTTAAATCACGCAATAAACGCACTTCCGATCGAGTTGCATATTCCTGGATATCAATTTTGTGATCCAGATACGCATTTAGAAAAACAATTGATTAGAGAACCGAAGCATTAATCCATTGGACACGGCGTGTCGCGAACACAATAGCTTATTCGCGGAATAAAGATCTCACGCGGAATAAAGATCTCACGAAACGTAGTTGACAAAATATTCACTGAGGAGGCGCGGAAACGCGGATTACTACAAAAGATTCGACTTTTGGAAAGAAAGCTACTGTCACAGCTATTTGGACGGGTGAAAACCAAAATGAAAATTGGTATGAGCTTGAAAAAGAAGAAGAAAAAGCCGAAAAAACGAATACTACCAGTATCAAAACGCGATGCTATCTTAACTATTCTACCGCTATTGGGAGTCTTCGGCTCGTTGGTCAACAGTATGGCAGGAATCGCAAAAGCTACAAATGATATTAAAGCCATGCAACGTCAGTTGGAAGAACTGAAACGTCATAACCGTGGAGTTTACTTTGCTTCGTACAAGCGTGGACGAGGAGTCACAACGGAAAAAATAAAAAATATTAAAAAAAAGATGTTAAACAGATGTCAAAAATGCCGAAGGATGTAACTACCAACATACAATTGCAACAACTGGCAAAACGTATGCGTGTTCCATATTTTAGAGATATTTTTATGCATACTATCTTACTAACAGGGGAAGTGTATCAAAATGAGAGTGATATCGTAAATTTGGATAATGCTGAGGATATTTATTAAATGGCGTATGCGAAGCGGAGATCATGTTTGATAGTTTCGGCAATTTTCAAGAAATTGGTGCGATATTTGGACGTAACGCAAATCAAGTATATTCACACGCCTTATCTACGTTATGATCAAAATAACTGTGGACAATTGCGACAATTGTCTACAATTGACGATCAATTTAAGATCATTAATTGACATTGCATTCTTTCAACTTTATTCATTCAAACATGTCACTTACATTTATGTTTATCGATAAGAATAGCATGGTCTGCTACTTTCCGGCCATAGATTTGAGTGATAGCGATTACGAACTCGATTTGACGGACTTTGAAACTTATCATACGATAGCTAATGTAAATTCGAATAATAAGTTTTACTTTGACGAAGATGGCAAAGAAATTGTCATTCCCGAAGGATCATAGGAAATACGTGACATAAACAAGTATCTAAGACGATGCAATTCTACAATTTCATCCTAATGATGTTGCGAGAGAGAAAACATTTCGCAAAAAGATGAATAATATCCATTAATTATTCATGCCAATAACAATACAATAAAGAATGAGTCAAATACGCTTATCGAGTAAATTTCATCAAACCTCACAATATTGGATCGCTGTTGAGATTTTCATCGAATCGCGTGCTGAAGCCGCAATAAGTACGAAACAGACATATCGATAAATATCATCTACGTAAATATCATTTGTATTGAATACAACATGACCACGGGCACAGTAATGATAAGTCCGTGCACGCGATACATGAATTTTCACCGAGTGCGTCATCAGGATAAGATATCGGAAAGACACAGATCATTTATCTTCCGATCATTGTACGAAACATTGCGGATCTAACATGGTGTAGATCAAGACGGACGATTACTTGATTTTCGTGGAGAAGAAATCGTTAGATTGCATGTACGAAAGCGACAGCGATAAAGTGATACGACAACGGTAATGTGAAATGCTTGTTCTGAACGAGCGGCGACGAAACAGACTAGAGATAATTTTTGCTAGACAGACAACGATCAAAAATATTTGATTGTTCAGTAGAAGGAAACTTACTGTATCAAACATTAAATTTTTACAATCATTGGGTTTTATTGTATTAAATATCTGAAATGGTTGATATCTTGAATATTGAGATGAGCCATCATTGACGATCGTATCGTCAAGTTCGAATTTTACATGTACAATTCGTACGTCAGCATCACGTTTGAACATAGCGGCGAGATAAGAATACAACAGCAGGATTTATACACGCTACCATATGAAAATGTTCTTTATAAAGGTAGATTATCAAAGGAAAAAGATCAACAAACAACCAATTGAAAATAATTGCAAGGCGTTTGACGAAATTCGATATAAACTCAATGGTGCAGAGATTGATCCTAATAGAAATGTTGGAATAATCAGTACTCTAAAGAATGTATTGTTTTCAAGACAATACAATGATTATGCATAATGCTGGATTTATATCGTCTGAGTATAATACGAAAAGTTTAATGACATCTGACAAATATTTCAACTTTTGCGTGCTGCTCAACATGTTGTTGGGCTTTTGCGAGGATTACAAATGTGTGGTAATTAATACTCGTCACGAATTATTTTTGTTCCGAGTACGCAATGACGTAAACAATTGCATTGTGAGATCCAGCGACTGAATCAATGCTTGAATTATTCAAAATACAATGGTGAATGTCTCACGTTATGTTGAACGAAGTCAATAAACTATCTATGCTGCGTACTTTGGAAAGCGGACGATATCTAAGTATGAGTTTCCGTTCGTGAGATTTGTATGAGTATCCCTTATTGCAAAACATTCGTGGACTATTAAGACTGCGACTCAGCTGGAAAAACCTAGGTATGTTCTCTTTGTTCTGTAAATTGCTAAAAAAAACATGAAAGCAACTAAAACTTATTTGGATTATTGTAAATTAACCAATGTGAAACTTTATCTAAACTCTGAATTTTATCTGGACGATGATCTGAATCTAAATTTTGACAAATACAAAACCGCTTATATGATATATACATTTCCATATGTCTTATTACTAAATTCCCCGAGAAAATCGTGAAACATTATTGAACATGAAAAACTTTCGTCATGGTTATATTCACATTAGCATTGATTGCTCGCGATAGAATGAATCCATCAAGAACGATACCGTGGATGTGCGATTAGAATTTGAATTCAAGAAGAATGTATCCGCAAATACTACAGCCTTGTCTCATCATACACGATCGTGTGATCGAATATAGCCCAATGTCCAACATAATACGCAAGATTACGTAAATTATCATTGCTGAAAGAAGAAACATCCTCTCCTTCTTTTCAAGACAAGAGATAAAAACCAAGATTCTTTGCGATCGAGCAAAGTCACCATGACTGCACCAACGTTTGTAAATCTGAAAGGATTTATCGTTGGAAAGAAATTCGTGAAGGAAGTGGCGGTGTTGAGAAAAACATTCTCTTTCATTATATTTTTACGTGCCATGGAATTTCTTGACAAAGTCAGAAAAGTATTGCGCTTCCTGGGTGCTTATCACTATGGATTGCAATGGAAAGACGGGATGATCCCGTACATGACGAAACGCCTGATTATGCCTAATGGCTGTAATTGGTACGGAAGAGAGTGACGACAATAAAGCTCTTGTACATGTTAAAGACGCGAATGGTTGATTGATATACTCGATAATGATAACTTGACCTGAGACCTTGGATGCTGACGAGATACGGTAAATTTTTTACATAATATAGATGTTACTGTGCAAAATGTAAAATATGTTAAGAATTGCGCGTTACAAAATGTATTTAAAATATACAACTGGTGGTCGCAATGCTAAAAAAAAATGTATCAAATTTAAAAACATGAAATTTTAAAATTATAATTTGATTTCTTTTCTTCTCTTTCCCTGTAGTTAAGAATTAGTTAATAATAGCTGTTCAGTAGTACGATTCAATAAGTGAATTAGTCGATAAGAAAATGCTTGATCATTTTTGTACTACATTACTAAAAATTATTATCATAACTAAGTTATATTATTAAAAATTCATAAAAATATTATCATAATTAATTTCTAAGTTGTATTATTAAAAATCGTAAATAATATATCTATTTAATTAAATCGTGCAAGAAAGAAAGACAACGTGGGAGAGAGCGCAACAGGAAAAAGAAAGAACGTAAATAATAAGTATAGGATTGCAACGGGTGGAAGAGAGAGAACTGTATCCTATGGGTAGGAGAGGAAGAACAATAGATTGAAGAGAAGGAACGAAACTCTTCTTCCTCTAACATGGATCCTCGGTGATGTGCTTCTCCCTCCCTCGGACCCAGCGTCTGTGACTTCATCCTCCCCATCCGCGCGACAGGGCATCTACTGGTTGCTGTATCCGTGAGTTAGAATCGGTGCTATCTCACTTACGTTGAACTAGTTTTGAATTGAATAAGAAAACTAATTCAAAATTAGTTCAACGTATACTTCGCTTTTTCCTTTTTGCCTAAACTACCTTTCTTACAATCACTAGGAAACAACTTTCAATAAACATTAATAAAAATCTCATTAAATGCTTCTTAAAAATAAAAAAGCAAAAATTGACAGTATCTACTGCAACCTATTTTCAATAATGGATGCAAGTTGATATTCCGAATATTCAAAATATCGATAAAATTTCTGATATTTTAATTTCCCTCAAAGAGAATAATAGTGTAGGAAAATTTGATTGGAAAATTTTCTTTATATATGAAAGAGAACTTTGGTCAGGAATAATGTGCTTTCTGGAGTTACACGTGAAAAGTTCGAATAGCGTAAAAAGGAGAGTTCGCTAATAAATAGTCCTGGAACTTGCTCCGATCATTGACTTTATATGGATACTCTTCCTTAACAAAACGAGAATTACAACGATTTATTATAGAGATTTTACTCGGATGTTCTTCGAGAGGTATCGTGTGTCTCACAACTGAGCACGATAATATGCATCGCCGAATAAAAGAGAACTGCTGCGTAGCATCTGCGTGTTCTGACTTAAGTAACTCTGCATCTTCGTTTCCAGAGCAACCAGCACCGTGGTTGCAATTGGAGTACTTGTGTATCTGTTGAAATGTCAACAGATGTCGGTACTGTTATGAATCTTGTGACTACGTTGTGGCTGCCCAATGTGGCGCCGAATGTGTCTGGGCGCCGACGATGATTAACTAACGGCAAAGGACAATTAGTGGAAAATCGTGAAGTTTGCAAATAAGTGTTACTCATTGATTCATATGCCATAAGGCGGTTTAATACAAACTCAAATGATTGTTTAGAACATATAGATTACAAAAGTAGAGACGTGATTGCGTATGATGGATATCGCATTACTAGGTTAGAATACGAGAAACTAGGGAAGTCTACAATATATGCATTTATCTGACGACGCGAGCAATTACCTAATGACATAAGCAGTAATCGATATCGATCTTGCAATGAACATAAAGGGATTAATCTCACTGAGCGCTAACTAAAATCTATCGCTGAGATTTGCAAAAGATCCACACGCAGAACGCCATGACATCAGAGAGAGAGAGGGGGGGAGGGGAGAGAGGGGGGAGGGAGGAGAGAGAGAGAGAGAGAGAGAGAGAGAGAGAGAGAGAGAGAGAGAGAGAGAGAGAAAGAACTGACTCGAGCGCTGCAACTAACGCTTACAATGCCACAATCCCAGCTATCTCCTACATATCACTTGACACGAATAAATTTCTTACAGTTCGATCATGACGTTTCATTCGTCCTCGAATGTTTTTTTTCCTTTCTATTTCTTTTCTTTAATGGATACAGGAAATAACTGTAGACCTACGTTTCTTTTTTTGACTATTAACTCTAGACTACAATGTCTACGATGTCTTAGGGCTAGCGCACTCTTTTACAGCTTCTACTGATCGAATCTAGGACTTAATTTTATCAGTTGATAAAACTGCTGTGTACAGCTATTGCGAATATTAAAGTAAGGAATACCGATAACGATGGTAATCTAGGATCTTCACTATCTGATATGGATTTTATAAGAAGAATCAAAACTTCGCGCTTTGCCCCGGCGTTGAGCAAGTTGCATATCAAGACGTAATCTCCTGCTTTATACTGGATGCTACATGTTCGCATCGTAATGCTGTTTGTTATACTCGCGGAGTTTTCGCCACGTGGAACCACAACGGAAAAAATAAAAAAGATTAAAAAAACCGCTAAACAGTTGCCAAAATTGTCAAAGAGTGTAACTATCGACCAATGTATAACTGCAACAACTGGCAAAACATATATTCCATATTTTAGAGGTATTTTTATGCGTACTACCTTACCAATAGGGGGAGTGTATCGAAACGAAAGCGGTATCATAAATTTAAATAATGCTGATGGACCTCATTGGATGGCGTAGCGAAGCGAGGAAATCGTGCTGTTTACTTTGATAGTTTCGGCAATCTTCATCCACCGAAAGAATTAATGCGTAACATTTGGACGTAATCGAGTATAATCGCACGCTCAACATTACGATCAAAGCAACTGTGGACAACTGTGTCTACAGTTTTTACAGACGGTTAACGATCAATTTAAAAATTGACGTTGCATTCTTTCAACTCAGTATTCGTTTAAACGTGTCACTGACATTTAGTGTCCTCGCGACTTGCTACTTTCTGATAGTAGATTTGAGCGATGGCGATTACGAGCTCAGTTTGATGGACTTTGAAACCATAGATACCATACGATATCTAATGTAAATTCATTGAATAATAAATTTTACTTTGGCGAAGATGGCAAAGAAATTGTCATTCCCGAAGGATCGTATAAAATACGTAATAAACAAGACGTATCTAAGATGTGAAATTCTACAATTTTATTGTAGAATAATGTTGTTGCGAGAAAGAAAATACTTCGCAAAGAAAATAAACAGTACCCATTGACTATTCATGTCCAATAACAATGAAGATCAAATGCGCTTATCGAGTAAATTTCACTAAATCTCACAATATTGGATCACTGTTGGGATTTTCATCGAATCGCATTCTGGAGCAATAGTGACACGAATCAGATGTATCGATAAATATCATCATAAATATCATCGTAAATATCATTCGCATTGAATGCAATGTGGCCACGGACGCATACAGCAATGATAAGTCCGTTCATACGATAAATGAATTTTCACCGAGCATGTCACCAGGATATAAGATATCGGAAAAACCGATATAGATCATTTACTTTCCGATCATCGTACGGAGACATATTACGAATCTGATGATTCGTTGTGAATCAAGACGGATGATTGCTCGATTTTCTCGGAGAAAAAATCATTAGATTACATACGGAGGCGACAGCGATAAAGAAATACGACAACGAGATGCTTATTTTGAATGAATAGGAGAAACAGACAGGGGACATAATTTTTGCCAGAGGGACGACAGCGATCAAAAATATTCGAGCGTTCAATAGAAAGAAATTCATTGCGTCGAACGTTAAATTTTTACAATCATTAGGCTTTGTTGTACGAAATATTAAGATGATTGATATCTTGAATATTAGAAGCGAATCAATCTTTAACAAATGCATCGTCAAATTTGAGTTTCACACGTACAATCCGTACGTCAACATGACATTTGAATATAGCGATGAGGTAAGGATACCCATATATAATAGCAGGATTTATACACATTACCATATGAAAGCATTTTCTACGTCGAAAGTAGATTGACTTCAAAGAAAAAAAATAACAATCAAATCTTGGATTGTAATTGAATGGCGTTCATATTCGATGAAATTCGATATGAACTCAACGGTATGAAGATTGATTGCAGCAGAAACATTGGAATAATTAGTCTTATGAAGAATTAAGTAATGTTTTTTAATGAAATCGCATATAATTTGTATAATGCTGGATTCTAATGATACCGCGAAAAGCCTAATGACAAATGATGGATACTTTAATTTTTGTGTACCGCTCAACATATTATTGAGCTTTTATGAGGATTACAAACATATGATAATTACGCTCGTTACGAATTAATTTTAACACGAGCGCAACGTAACAATTACATAGTGGGAGATCCAGCAACAGAACTTGAATTATTCAAAGTACAGTGGCGAATGCCTCATGTTGTGTTGAACGAAGTTAACTATCCATGCTGCGTGCTTTAAAGAGCGGACGATATCTGAGTATAAGTTTCCGTTCGTGGGATTTGTATGAATACCTCCTTGCTGAGTATAACGAAGTATTCGTAGGCCATTAAGACTGCGACTCAGCTGGAAAAATCACGATATGTTATCTTTGGTCTACAGACTCATAAAAAAAATATTAGCACATAAAACTTACTTTGACACTTGTAAATTATTCAATGTGAAACTTTATCTAAACTCTGAGTTTTATCCGTACGATGATCTGAATCTAGACTTTAACAAACGCAGAGCCGCTATTTTGTATGATATGTCTTACTATCAAATCCCTTGTGAAAGAAATGAACTAATTATACTCCTTTTTGAATGGTTTTGCTCTAGTAATCATTGACTGCTCGCGAAAAAACGAGTCTATCAAGAGTGGCACCGTGGATGTACGATTAGAATTTGAATTCAAAGAGAATGTACTCGCAAATACAACCATCTATTGCCTTATCATACACGACCGCATGATCGAATAGAATGTCAAATGTAGTACGCAAGATTACGTAAATTATCATCCAAATAATACCCTCCCCCTCTTTTTAAAATCCAAGATCCTTTGTAGTCAAGCACAGTCTCAAAAAGTAAGTCGTTCACTATGACTATACCAACGTTTATAGATCTGCAAGGATTTATCGATGGAAAGAAATTTGTCATGAAAGAAGTGAGAAAAGGAGCTATTTTCTTTCATTATATTTTTACGCATCCCATACTATAGAACTTCTTGACAAAGTCAGAAAAATATTGCGCTTTCTGGCTAAGTGCTTATCGCATGGATTACAATAGAAAGACTGGATGATCCCGCATAGTACAGCATGACGAAAGGCCTGATTATAACTTGGCTGTAATGCGAAGAGAATGACGACAATAAGGCTCTTGTATACGTTAAAGGACGTAAAAGACGCGAATGGCTGACTAGTATACTCGATAGCGACAACAATTGAGATTCTGGTGCTGATTACGAAAATATAGATTCTTTACATAATCTAGATGTTAGTAATACTGTACGATGTGGAAAACATGTTAAGAATTGTGCGTTATAGAATGTATTTAAAATATACAACTGGTGATCGCAACGCCAGAAAAAAAATGTATCAAGTTTAAAAAATATGAGATTTTTTTTAATGCATTTTAATTTCTTTTTT
>NW_017259184.1:896850-929656 GCF_001594045.1 Atta colombica | reverse complement strand
TATTAAATATATATAATTTAATAAGTGTTCGATAGTTATTCAACAGTTTTAATAATGATTCAATAATTACTCTTGGTCATTTGTATTACTAAACATATTATCAGTTGCTAAATTAAAATTATTATCAAGTTATATTATTAAAAAAATCATAAAAAAACAAATATCCATTTAATTGGTGTGACAGAAGAAAAGAAAAAAGACCGCAACGGAAGGAAGAGAGAGCGCAAATAATAATAATAATATAGGATTGCAACGGGTGGAAGAGAGAGTACTGTATCTTATAATGGGTAGAAGAGAGAGGACAATAGTTTAAAGAGTGAACGGGGGAAAGAGAGTAGGAACAAATCCCCTCTTCCTCTTTAACACGGATTCTGATGACGCACTTCCCCTCTTCCCGAACCCAACATCTGTGACTTCGTCCTCCCCACCCACGCGATTAGAGTCATCTGCTGGTCGCTGTGAGTTAGAATCCCTCTATTTTATTGATCACAAATGACCTTTCGTGTATGAAAAGTGTACATTTTTTAATTAACTAAAAAAAATTTTTTTTTTCTCTATTCTCAAATTCTTATTTATATTGCGGAAATATTTCATGAATTATTATATTATATAAAAATAAAAAGAATTTAATTTTAGAACAACCTATTAATCCTTAATAAACACGACAGCTTCTGGCACTCTTATGTTAAAGTCTGTAATATTATATATTATATTTAATATTTTTTAATATTATATATTATGTTGTCTATAATAAAGAACATTTTCCTACTCTCTATTATATTATAAATTTTTTAACACAATATTTTTTAACACAATAGCAACAATAAAACTTATTGCTTGAAATGTAAATGCAATATATCTTCAATTTATAGCCATTTATACATATTAAAAAAAACATCATTTTCAAGTATTTAGGTTATAACTTTGCTTCCGCCGTTTTCCTATAGATGGCTTTAGCGATAAGTGGTGGTCGAAATAAATAGATCATAGACGTCATACAATAAACTTGGGCATCTGTCAACATAACCTCATAGAAACATTCTATTTGTGTCTGCATCATAAAATTATTCTCGATTGAAAATGTCAGTTTACGAGCCAAATTCTCGTCATTCGCGGAAGATTTTAATTTTTTGCTTCAATATGAAGAAATCTGCGGCTGAGGCTCATCGAATGCTCTCAAATACTTATGGTGAGGCCGCTATTAGTGAAAGAACGTGTCGTGAGTGGTTTCAACATTTCAAGAACGGTGATTTTGACGTCCAAAGTCATACTCTGTATTTGGTGGGGCCAGCTCGGCGTAGTGTATTATGAACTGTTAAAACCGACTGAAACAATCACAGGCGATCGGTATCGAACGCAATTGATGCGTTTGAGCCGAGCATTGAAAGACAAACGGCCGCAATACAACGAGAGACACGATAAAGTGATTTTGCAGCATGACAATGCTCGACCCCATGTTGCGAAAGTGATCAAGACATACTTGGAAAGGTTGAAATGGGAAGTCCTACCCCACCCGCCGTATTCTCCAGACGTTGCTCCCTCTGACTATCACTTGTTTCGATCAATGGTACACGGCCTGGCTGACCAGCACTTCCGGTCTTATGAAGAAGTAAAAAATTGGATCGATTCGTGGATAGCCTCAAAAGATGACCAGTTTTTTCGACGTGGGATTCGCTACCCGAAAGATGGGAGAAAGTAGTGGCCAGCGATGGACAATACTTTGAATCATAAATGTATAACCAGTTTTTTTACAATAAAGCCTCGAATTTCGGAAAAAAAACGGCGGAAGCAAAGTTACACCTAATAACTAAATAACTAAATAAAATTTTTTGGACAACTGATAATTGAATTTTTTTTTTGTAGTTTGGAATCTCAATTTTAAGATATTGAAACATATTTTTCCTTTAAATATTTTTGTTTTACATTTTTGTATGAAAAAGTGCATTTTTCTCATTTTGTTAACTAGTTCTGACAATTTATATATAATTTGTTATCAATATGTAGCTTCACAAATATTCACAATTTTAAAAAGACTTTATTTCTATTAGAAAGATATCAAAATATACGTAAAAATTGTTTAACAATTTTTATATACTTGTTAAAGTGATAAAAATTAATCCAGAACACGAGTAACCGAACGTATACGTAGTAGAGGCCTAAACTAAGATGTGTACTAAAAGTTAAGATAATTTGCATATATCTTGATATAAAGGATGTACAGAATAGTATCAATTTTTATTTAAGTATGAATCATTACAAAGAATAATGAAAATTGAGATATAAATTACAATAAAAAATACTTTATACATGCGCGAATAATACTAATTATGTTTAACCGCGAAAGTAATATAGAATTGAACAAGAATAAAAAATGCCATAAAGCAAAGCGCGAAATGTACAACGATATTGTTCGTAAAAATCATGTAAAATACGAATAAATGAGAATAAACCGTGAACATTTTTCGCGACGGTTGGATATCTGTATGATACTCAACGGACAGCGAGAGGTGGGGATGCTCCGCAGTGATTGACTATTCAGTTCATTATTTTGGCATTCGCTCGGAAATCTTGAAATACGAGGTAGTACAAGTAGCTTGACGCATGTCACATTATTCCCAATTATTAATATCTATTGATTGATAATTTGCAACCCGTATCGAAACAACTGCTCGTCGAAGGTACACAGTTATTCTATGACAGACTCGAAATGAAAGTAGTTTAGAATTATATTGTAAATTGGAATTAATTGATGATTTTTAGACCGACACTTATTCTCTTTAATTATCGAATCATGAGTGATAGCACGTCAAGGCTCTGTACATCATTCTTTACTTTTGGATAGAAAATATGAATTTAGATTTATTGAACCACCAGATAGTACAATAAAAAAAATGAAGAATCGTGATATATCGACTGTCACTAATCCAAGAAATGATTTTTTTATATGCAAATGATCACCTAAAGTGTTTTTACATTCTAATTGAAATGGTTGTTGTTAGTACAGCGCGATAATAATAATTAATTGTTAATGTTATTTTTGCAAGTCATTGTGTGCTTCTGACAAAGTAATTATTTTGTTCATGAGCAATGAAATTATTGATATATTTTCTATACATCCAATTAATCAAATTTAATCATTCGACGAGCAGACAACCGGTTTGCATGTGGCTGTCAGCTGCGTTTAACAAGATGTTTTACAACAGTCAGAAGTTTTTTTCTGACTACATTATACTTTTATAAAAATATCTCGACGAAGAGAACTTCCTACAATTGCAAAATAAATTTTCCGCTGAACGCGGCCGACTTTATATGAGCTAATAAAATACGGTAAAAAAGCGCAATAAAAATACATAAAAGAGGATGGGAAATTTTATAAATTTTTAATAAAGCCTGTTTGTGTCTGATACCTTCATTTAAACTGACAGTCGCTCATTTGTTTAAATTCATAAAATATCATGGAAGTTCGCGTTCTTTGCATTTTAATCAGTATTGATTTCAAGAACAAAGTATTGCGCGACGTAGTATATCATTAATTAACTCAAATATTGAGATTGACTTAATTATGTATAAATTATTAAACGATTTTTACATATATTTTGACATCTTTAGAAAGTATTTGTGCAATTATATATTCATAACAAATTATAGATAATTTGTTATAACTAAATATAGTTAACGAGAAAAATGCATGCATTTTATATAAAAATGTAAAACTCTAAAACAAACACGTTTAAAGGAAAAATATAGTTTAATGTCTTAAAATTGATATTCCAAACTATAAAAAAAAATAGTTTAAGTGTCCAAAAAGTTTAATTATTGACATGAATAATTTGAAAATGATGTTTTTTTATACACATATATGAATGACTATACATTGAAGATATATTGCATTTATATTTTAAGCAATCCATTTTATTATTGCTATTGTGTTAAAAAAACTTATAATACAGTTTCTGTATAAAACTATTTAGGAAAATAATATTTTCCTACACACACACATAATAGATAATATTATAGACAACATTTAAAACAAAAGTTCCGGACCATCGTGTTTATTAAGAGCTAATATGTTGTTCTAGAATTAAATCCTTTTTTTAATGATTCGCGAAATATTCCCGCATTACAAATGAAAATTAGTTAAAAACAAAGAAAAAAATAATTGTTTCAGTTACAAAAAAGTATACTCAATATATGATTTTATTTAGGTTATTTGTGACTCGAAGGTGAACTTCGAAGTTATTCTATTTAAAGGATATGCATGAATTGAGGCCAGTAATGTATAAACCTTGTTTTCTAAATGCCAAACTTTTTTTAGATATAGGAGAGACACCGATATTTGATCAGGTGTTCTTAGTATTTCAAAAAGAAAAGAAATGCGCAGGACACGAATGACCAGAGATGTGTATTAAGGATTAATTATCGAATCACGAGTGATAACACGTTAATACTCTGTACATTACTCTCTATTTTTCGATCTAAACCATGAATTTATTGAATCACCGGATACTATGATTAAAATATCAATAATGGTGATATATCGACTGTTCATTAATTCAAGAGTAGATGATTTTTTTTTATACGCAAGCGATTACTTGAGGTGTTTTTACATTCCAATTAAAATTGATGTTATTAGTACAGCGAGATAATAATAATTAATTGTTAAAGTTATTTTCGCCAGTCATTGTGCGCATTCTGACAAAATAATCATATTCATCGAGCAATGAAATTATTGATAATTTCCTATACATTCAATTAATCAAATTCAATCGCTCAATGAGCAGGCAACCGGCTTACACGTGGCTGTCAGCGTTTAACAAGATGTTTTATAATAGTCAGAAGTTTTTTTTTCACTGATTAGATCATTATACTTTTATAAAAATAGTATGATTTCGACGAAGAGAACTTCCCAACTATTGCAAAATAAATATTACGCTGAACGCGGACGAGCGTTCTAGCTTTGCACAAGCTAGAAAAATGCAATAAAAAAGCGCAATAAAAGATATATAAAATTTCCCATCCTCTGCCGCGGGATCTCTATTTATACTCCAAAAAAAGGATGTAATGTCCTTTATATAGAATATAATAATTAATTGCAATGTCATGCGAGATTTACGATTTTTATAACGTTCTATCATGTTAATCTAAAGTGCGTCGTTAGTTTCGAGAAGAAAAGAAATAATTTACGTTTTTCTTTAAAGAGACAAGATTGTTCCAGACGGATGACGAATTTTGTTATTCTCGCGGAAAATATGGCTAGGTAAACAGACAGTTACTGTGCATAACTAATTTTGCGTGCAGGACAATCATTGTCAGTTGCGAGTCTTAGATAACGCTACCGTGAGAAGTTATCCCATTCGTTTTATGATTTTTTAAGGCGCAATGTGACGTCTATTTTCTTAAGATGAAATTGTTGGTCAGTCTGGGACAATAAAGCTTGGATTTTTATTATTGCGTGACTTCAATGCATTTATAATATCTTTTGCAATCTTGTCACTTTTCGGGTCTGCATTAAGGTTGTTATTCCTTCCAGGTTGATTGGTTTTTATGAGTTTTCGCTTGTCTGATCCCTCTTTTCAGTTCTGTCAGACCGTTATCGAGAGCAGTCTCCACTCGAGTCTCATAGACACTAACCATAGTCACGACGTTTTCTTTCGAAAGAAAAGAATCATGACGTCTATAGGACGTAACAGAAAAGAAAATTATCTGTCTGCTGGAGATTGGTTTAATTTGGCAAAAAGTACTGCTCAGTAAAAGTACTGATATAGTGAAAGAAATTACAAATATATTAGTCAACTTATTATGTTAGATGGCCGGATGCAAGAATGTGCGAGATAATTTCAACGATGAGTTTGTATACATACATTAAATTGGTTTAATATATGTATATTGAATTATCACAGGTATTTAAAAGATGTTCTTATGATATCTCAGGTAATAAGGATTATTGATGGATACCATGCAAAGCTTCTACAAACAAGTCTAATGATTTGTACAATCGGAAAGGTTTTCACTCTATTGTCCTACAAGATATTATAAAAACATTTTATTAAGATTTAATTTTTGTAATTCAATTTTGCTTTTATAATATGTAAAAATATTTTACAATATTATTATAATTTTGCTTTCTTTTTAAAATGTTTCGTTTTAAAATGATCGTAAAAGAGGCTTTATAGACATTTGTAGGATTACCGGGACGCATGTACGATGCACGTGTATTTAGACAGAATGAAATTTTTCAAAGATTAAAACATCACTTGTTACTACCTGATCGTCATATTATTGGCGATCCATTACTCGTGAACTTATTAATCTTATCGGGACACAGGCCATCTTACTAAAACTCAAATAATATATGTAATAATCTAATCTGTCTATTATAAGATCAATGATAAAATGAAGATATTCTTTTTTAAACGTAAATTCCGCAGACTAAAACATTTAGATATTGTTGATTTTGATTTTGGAAATAAAATGATTGCAGCAGCCTGTGTTCTATATAATTTTTTAATAGATCATAATGAAATTAATTATGAAAGTAATGAAGAACTGTTAGAACAAAAACAAAAAAAGGTAGCAGTGGAAAAAAAGTAGCAGATAATAATAAGCGATAATAAAAAGGAATAGAGTAGCAGAATCATTAATATGAAATAATTAACTGTATGAATCGCACTTAATGTATAAATCTTTTATTGTAAAATATTTTTAATTTAATTATCTTATATTTATCTTTATATCACATGTTGTACTATATTGCATCCAACAAAAATACTTTGCATATGAATTAATATATCTTAAATAAATCACATTTAAATACTAAAGATAAAAAAAATTTTCACATACAAATTAATTCTTTTTTAATCATGAAGTAATAGAACTTAATATTTTAACATCATTATGATAGATGAAAAACAATTTTTGTTTTCAGGTACAAATAAATATTTTATAATATATCTTTGAGACAAAAAACTAAATTAACATGTTGATAACAGAGATAAAAGTATATTTTTTTTAGTATCTTATAACATCAAAATATTTTGACATAAGCAACATATCAATAGCAATCAATATGACAAGCATTTCATATATTATTTATGTTTCATTTAAAAAGGAATATATTTTTTAATAAAGCCTTTTCTTAAAGTGTATTATAATTTTCTTCTTGTAAAATATGCAGTATCAGAAATAAATGTTATCAGGTACAAATCAGAGAATCCTTTTTAGTACACTCTTAACACAGAACTAAACGAATATTTTTAGAAACTAAATTAACGTTTCAATAACAGATATAAAAAACATTTTTAGTAGCTGCTAACAAATCAATTATATTTTAACATACTTAAAAAGCAATACATCAATAATAAAACTTGATATTTAATCAGTCATGATATCAGTAACAATCATTATTTTTCTTTTTCTTTCTTCTTTTGTTTCATTTTCAAGAGAATATTTTTTAATAAATCATTTTGTTTTTTAATTATACTGTTATTAATTTCTTTTTATAATTTATTACTATTATCCATTGCCTCTTTATTTCTATTTTATTGTTTTTTTGTATCAAGTTGTTTCTTTCGCATTAATGATAGCATTTTTATCCTACTTCTTTTGTTTTCTTTATCGGAACTTGGCGATCGTAACTTTGATGATGATCGATGACATTTTATTTTGCTTTGGATTTATTATCTGAAACATGAAAACCGCTTCTATTTATTTCATTGCTAGTTTCGAAACAGGTCCATATTCAGAATGCTCTTATAACGATGTTAGCACTCTAACATGCTATAGTTTACATTACATATACTATAGAATTTCAGAGATAAAGGCGCGCTTTTATCAATAAAAACGCTTTCTGAATACGGATCATAGTGATAAGAAAACTAGGATAACCTGATCATTAGTTTCAAAAAACTTGATTTGATCATTTGATATGAATGACATTGAGTTTTATCTATTGATGTGGATGACATTGAATTTGCATCTGGGGGTCGATTCTGTATTTTAAAAGTGAAAATTACAAAAGTGAGCAAATTTACTAAGTGTTAACCAATGAAATAAACAGTATTCTAGTAAATTCGCTCATTTTTATAATTTTCACCTCATTTCAAGATACAAAATCGATATTGATGTGAATGGCACTGAATTTATAACTCTTGACGTGAATGGAATGATTTTGTATTTATTGATGTGGATGGCATTGAAAATAATGTTGGTCCATGATTTACAGTTGTCATTTCTAAATATCTCTTCAAAAGTATCATAATATTCCTAATGTATGCGGCTTCTTCCAGTACTACTTTTTTTATTATTATCCTTTTTTGTACGATATGTCTTTTTCAAATTGCGCACCTTTCTGTCTAATACATTTTCATTCCATTTACAAATATTACATGTAATTTTTGTGTAACATGTTGTGTCCATAAACTTTTCTTTTATATTTTGGGATCGCGGAACTGCTCTTTTCTCTCAAAATATGCTTGCAAGAACAATTTCGTTGCTTGCTTTGTCCGCGTGAATACTGAAACTGGAAATAAAAATAAATAAAATATTTTAAGATGTAACAGACCTCTTAACTAATATTTTATATAATAAATAAAATTAATAAAGGGATTAAATAAATATATGTAATATATTTAAAAAACATTTTATAATCAATTGTAAATATTATACCTTTTCCTTCTGAAACGTACTATATATTGCTTCTTGAGGATATATTTTCGGTAAAATATGTCATAAAAAAATTTGTAAACAATAAAACATTATAATAAAACATTATAATAAAACAATTTCGATTTATGGAGAAAACATTGCATAATTTACAAATTTATATTTTACAAGCAAAAGATAGATAATTTTATATACTGTAACTGTCTATTCTGTAAATTGTTGTGCATATCTCTTGTTGCACTTATATATGATATATTCCAATTCGTCCATGTTTTAAAAACACATTCTTTTTGGTCTTCTGGATAGAAAAAACGTGTCTACTTAGATTATGTTGCTTATACACTGACAACATGTTGAATTCAGGTAGCTATTTTAAAATATGATGGAAAAAATGGCGTCCGCTCAGTAACTCACGTTGCGTATGGAGCACTGACAACAGCGCATTCAGCAGCTTTTCACTAAACCGTTGCTGAATGTAACTATATTATTATTGAGTCCCGTTTAATTTCTAAATAATATTAATATTTTATTTAATTATTAATTTATTTGTTGTTCAAAGATCGAGGAACTAATATAGAAATTAAATATAATAATTGTATAAATTCTAGTTAAATAATTAAAAATAATACATAATTGTCTTTAAAATGTACTATAATATAATTATTTTAGAAAAATAGTCAAAAGAAAAAACAAGATTAATTACACTTTCATTATAATTTTGGAATTAACACTTACCTGCTAATTTGATTTTTATTATAAATAAATCATAATTGGAAAACGTTGTTTTATGAAACTACGGTAATTATTTAGAATATGGTCGTCCCTTCCAATTTTGATGAAATTAGGCTTATTTGACGCGATTTTGCACAAAAGAATCTGAGAAAAAACATTAGGATGGCCTTGTGAACCGAGACGTATTATAACGTGTTAAAGTTGATGACTGTATAAATTAGGAAATCTATCATATCGATGGATTTCCTAATCTCTATAGTCGTCAACTTTAACGCTGATTCTACAATGAGTCGGTGATCGATAGTTCTAAGTCTTATCGGTGAAATCGATAGCCAACTTGTATGACTAAGGCTGATTGGTTAACTTCACCGATTAAGATTAAAACTTCCGATTACCGACTCATTATAGAATCAGCATAACACGTAATATCTCGGTTCGCGGAACCGTAACGTTTTTTCTTATAGATTCTTTTATTTTGTGCAAAAACGCATCAAATAAGCTTAATTTCATTAAAATCAGAGAGACAACCATATTTTAAATAATTACGAAACTACGAAGTATCATTTACACACACAATTAATATCGGAATAGTATATCGTAAAATATCAATTTAATAGCAAAATATATTACGATATGTATCAGTTGTCAAAATAAAATTATAATTATGTATGTTCATTTGTCTCATATGGTAAACATTTGTCATATCATCATGTCTAAGCGCACGAAATGTTAACTCTGATTAGCGAAATTTAATTGTGATTAGTTTAAAAATTATAATTATAGCTTCAACATTTTTATATTAAGATTTTCATCATAAAATTGTTTCAAAAATACGTTTTTAAAAAATATTCGGTAGTTGTGAAACATCCTGTATATTTCATAACAATAATTTGACGTAATATGCAGAAATATTATTAATTGTAACAACATGAAATTAATTTTTTATTATTTTAACATAAAAAACAATACCTAATATTCTTGAACATATGTTGAAATTATCTTAGCAAACGTATTAGAGCAATGTTTAAAAAACATTTCGAATATAATAATATTACGGAAATGTTTTTTTTAATATTGACAAATATCATGTTATTCAGCAATATTTAAAAAATATTTATATCACATTATGTAATAACATTGATAAAATTCATATAAAATCAACATTTTACAATGTTAATGTAATGTTCCTTACTGGATTATATAATTATATAATTATCATTACATGTCATTTATTTATTTAATTTTATATAATTGAATACATTGAATTTTTGCTTGGATACTTCAGATTTGGAGAATAATATTAATATTATTTTAATGGCGCGTGTTTATACTTTGTTTCATGCGTTATAATGATTTCTGATATTTTTTATGTAAAATTTGAATTTCCAATGTGTAACATTAATAATAAGCCAATAACAACGGTCGAAACGTCTGCTTTTCTTATATGTTTCAATTATCCACAATTTATTAAAGTTTATTTTGACTTGCTTTATTTAATATTTATTCTTTTGTTCATCCTATTAATATAATATTAATATAATATAATATTTATAATTAATATTAATATTAGAAAGAAATCTAGAATTTTTAAGATATGATAAGATGTGATAAAGTACAGAGAGAAAATTAAATAACAATCGGATTGCACTTATATAAGAAAGAAATAATTATTTTATTACTTCTCTCTAAAACAAACAAAAACATTATTATTGTTCGTTTTGTAGTAGAAAACTTGAATCAGCTGAAGATATATGTCCAAGAAAAAATAATTCGTTCTTTGTGCAATTACCACTTCTTCAACAATTAAAAGAAATGTATAAAAGAAATGAATTTTATAATCAATTGTTAAAGCGTTTTGAAAAGATAGGCAATCAATCCGTTATAACTGATGTGTATGATCTTTATATAGGATCTTTATATAGGAAGTGAATGGATAATGGATTTCTTTCAAATTCCGATAATATTTCTTTTAGCTGGTATACAGATAGAGTGCCTGTTATCACGTTCTCAAAAATTAGTGGGATCTCTATATTTAATTATAAACGAATTACTTTTTGATGAAAGGAAAAAGAGAGAAAACATATTGTTCTTAGGATTATCATACGGAGATAAGAACCTACTGCAAAAAATTTTATTTATAATGCTTTCGCGAAGAATTGGAAGAAATTAGTAATGGTATTCAAATGGAAGTAGCAATAGATAATAGATTTGAACAAAAAACAGTAAGAAGTGTGTTGTTAATGGGCATTGCAGATTTACCAGCTAAGAGTGATTTTTTAATTTTGTTCAATGGAGATTTTAGTTGTCCATCATGTTATTGCAAAGATGAAAACATACTGATTATTCAAGAGGCACAGTGCATATTTATTGTTACGAAAACAAAAATGAAATTAAGAATGAATATGCTAATAGAGCCTGATGATCCTATTATGAGTATAAAAGGACACACGGTTTTCTCAAAACTTATGCCAGACTTTATTGAAGGAATTGAGATTGACAGAATGTGTCGAAGGAGGCATTGTAAAAAAGATATTATTACGGTTTGATGTTAAACATCGAAATCTGTCCTTTCTCATGCTGTCAGTGATATCGTTAATAAGAGATTAATTACAATTAAACCGCCGAAATATGTGTCGCGTTGTGTACAAGATTTACTTCATTGGAAAGCATAGGAGTTGAAAATGTGGCTTTTTCATTTTTCTATTCTAATTCTTGAAGATGTTTCAAGACAAGATTATTTCAATTATTATCTTCTTCTTGTAGTAACGATATCTGTTAAATTACGAACGAATCATATTTTCTATGATAAATATTGCTCAAGATTTTTAAAATAAATTTGTACGTGAATTTGAAAATTTATATGGATTACAATTTTATTCTATTAATATCCATTAGTTACGACATTTATCAGATAATGTTATAAAATTAGGATTCTTATGGATTTTCTCAGTATGAGAATTTAAATGGTCAAATAATTTTTAAAATTGGTATACGGAATAAGACACATTGAAACACAAATTGCGATAGCTCATGAACAGTTCATAAAAATGATTAATAGATAAACGATTAATAGATAAAGAGGCCTCATTCGTACATTTTGTTTGAGCAAAAAACGACAAGTCAAAATTCTAGAGCAAGTATTTCCAAATTACTGTAGTATTGGCTCTTACATGTTATATAGATTACTAATTATTATCGTTAATGTATTGGCTACTTCTAATTTCTTTGATAATATCACATATTGTTGGCAGTGTTTTAAGTTATTAAAAAATGGCAAATTATATGTTTCATAAATGTATAAAACAGATTTGCAAACTGAATCTTCTGTAATATTGTATGTAAATAATGATCTAATACAGGTTGCAAAAATTCAGTGTTTTATAAAAAGTATCCATCAAAAAAATTGCAACAAACAATTCTGCCAATATGAGCAAAGAAAAAGACATTATGCAATTGTACAACAAATTATAACTGATGTTACATTTGTTGCTTGAGGTGATAATTTTACCATATAGCTGATACTAATTTTTTTACGCAAATATTATAAAACAGAAAATTTTATAGCTATTCCCATTAAAACATTGAAATATTATGCATATTATAAAAATTGATGAACAAATGTATGTAGAAATATCTGTTCATCAAAAAGAATTAGAATAAAATATTATATTATACAATAATAAATTTGATATATTTGTGTGTAAATTATTATATGTATATATTAAAACTCATTATAATTATTATAAAATAATATAAGTTGCATTCTATGTGAAAGAATTTAAATTATTAATAATTTCAATGTATATATGTATATACGTGTATATTATATTAATACTTGTGTGTGTGTGTGTGTGTGTGTGTGTGTGTGTGTGTGTGTGTGTGTACATGTATTTATTTATATATAAATTGAAAATATTAATACTAATTTCTCCCATAACTTATATTATTTATTATATTGTACATTGTTAGAAATATTCTTTAATTTCATTAATCTTTAATTGACTGTTAATTGATATTTAAATTATCTGTAAACGGAAAAATTAAGTGTATTGAAATATAATGTACTGTTCATTTATGGACGTGAATGTAAAATATTTCAATTAATCGTGATTGAAATAATTATTAATGTAATTGAAATAATTATGTTAACAGTAAAATATATTTTGATAAATCTAAATATATATTTGATAAGTCTTGAATGCTCAAAATAGGTGAAAAATAGACGTCGTACAAAAATAGGAGTTATAGGACTAGCAGCATTAATAGAACTTAAATTTGAATTCAATAGAATTAATAAGATTAAACAGAAGCGAAAGAAAGAAATTAGAAGGTTTAAGAGAAGATATGCAAATCAAGAAGCATTAATGAAGAACAAGTAAGTAATTGCAAGATTTAAAGTAAATTTTAAATTTCGACTCGGAAGAGCCTGTTTTTAACTAATTTTGAATCGACAATCGCATTTATTTGAATTCGTAAAAAATCATGCAACAATTCGCATTCTTTGTGTATTTTAATTAGTATTAATTTCGGGAGTGCCGTGAAAATTATAGCGCGGTCACATATAATATAATCATTAATTAATTCAAATATTGAGATTGATTTAACTATATATTGGCGAGTAATGCTAGTATTCATAGTCGTTCTTAATTTCAAACAATGTTTTAAGACGCTAATATGGCTTTGATTGGTTCATGCATCTCAAGCATTGATTCATGCATCTTACTAATTTGATCATGTCGAATCTTGAGCAATATCTATGAATTCCACTTTTAAATGTTGTAGAAATCCGAGAAAAAAATCTGATAATTTGAAGACAGAAGTCCAAAGATTCTGACTGAAAGGAGGTCTCGAAAGACATCGGGCGGAGCAACTCTAAAGTAAATAAGATGTCGCCTTAGATGTCGCTACAGATGTCTGTTTATAGAATTGGTCATTGTAAGAAAAATATGTGATTATTAGGAAGTGCTCAATTAAATAATTAAGTTGATGTTATTGGGGACTTTATGTGATGTAAGGATTAAGCCCTGCGCACAATAAAAGAAATAAGGATTAAGAATAAAGATCATTGACCATTTAAATTCTCATTTATTCTCATGAAATAACTTTGATATTATATATTTTGTAGAATATTTAAGTATCGAATTAATTAATCGGATATATTCAAATATCAATTAAATTTTTTAATTCATAAAATTTAACATAAATTCTATAATTACAAATCTTTTTTTATGGAAGTTACATAATTATTTTAATAAATTTCAATTACAACTGCCTAAAACTTTTAGAGTTAACCTCACTGTAAAGAAATTTTACTCTTAAAAAATTTAATCACTCTTTGAAGAGAAATTTCTTTAAAGAATTTCTTAGAAAATGAATAAAATTTAATGCATGTAATAATATTTTCTTGTTATTATGAAAATTATTTTGAATACTTGTGTAGGGGGATCCCGTTTGTCTACAAATCGATTGTCTACAGGAGTGCTTGCAAAGATTTGTACAGTTCGGGCCGATTTCGGGACGCTATGAAGCTCGCCTCCGGGCGCTCACGTGACGCTTTGGCTCAGGAGCATGTCTGTAATTTAAACGTGCAGAAGTCGTACCTTACATTATTAAAGGATATTTTCTTACAAAATAATTTTTATTTCTTTAGAAAAATCAAATACTAAATTTTCTAAAACATTTTGTTATAATAATTCTTACTTATTAGAAACTATTCAATAATTGTTATAAATTTACATCGAGAAGTTTCTATAACAGACTTGCAAAGATTGAAGTCAGGAAATAATTTTATCATTTTAATTAAAATGATAATTATATTCGCTTACAGAAGAAAATAGTTATTGCAATATAGAATCCTCGTTACTTGAGACTTTATAAGACTTCGTATGGAAAATATGGAATTTCCAGATTTATATATTTCTTAACAATTTTTTTTGTAGACAATAATACATGTAGGGAAAATTAATTTCCTAAAATTTTTATTTGTGTGCAAAAATGCATGTAAGCAATCGAACTTAGGTAAAAGTGATATAGGCAAACGCTACTATAGGCAACCGATTTGTAGGCAAATACAACTATCTCGCTTGTATAACATTTTGGATATCTTTGGATATTTTTTGTTTCAGCTCAAGATAACTACTAGGCAATTACGACTTCGCTGTTGCACATCATATCTCAGTGATAAATCTTGAAGTGATTATCTTTTAAATATCTTAAATCGAGATAACGAATATATGAAAATTATACAGATTGTTTATTTATATGTGACATATAAATTTTATGGCATTCAAATTTTATGTAGCAATCTAATTCACATTTTACAGATCTGTTATTTTAAGATGAATGGGTTTAAATAGATTAAAATCAATATTGAAATCTGCATAAAACTATCAAATTATTGTATTTATTATTATCAATTTATTTCTGATGCATTCGTATAGAATGTAGATAGGATTTGTCACGTTATTTTTTTATATTACTTTTTATATTATTTTTTATATTATATACAATACATAATAAAATTAATACAAAGAATTGAGAAGTATACATGTATAATCAAAATATTATACATGTATAATATTTTGATATTATCTTTTAATGAATTACATTTTTTAGTTTAGTAGTATGTAATTAGTCCTAAAAGAAAATTTATTTATTTTTTAGTCCTCTTTCGGATAAAAAGCGTTATCATGACATTGATGAGTAATAATACTTTTTCATATATTTATTATAAAAAATTTGCACTTTTTGATCAGCAATTTTAAAATAATTTTTCTATGAAGATGAGTCTCTTTCATATATGTATATATCTATATAATTCGAAGGCAAACGTTTATAACATAAAAGGCACAGATTAATTCAGCATTAATTGTCTACATTGATTATGTGCCAAAATTTACTGTCAATACTGAATATCTATGATTTACGTCAGTGCACTATAGATTTTTAGTACTAATAGTAAGTTTTGAAACCGGAACCTCGGCCACTCAAATATAGAAGAAGTAAAGACTATCAGGCTGCTCCTCGCCCTGATAAAGTGGACTGCAAGGTTCATGAAATGTTGGCCAAGAATGGATTTGGACATGGAGGAAACCCGCAAAACGCATAATCTTTACATAGAAAGCATCCGTGGAAGCCTCAAGAATATTATAGAAGAAGTAAATTTTGAAATACATTATTAAACTTCTGAATTATCATTATTAAAATTTCTGAAATAGTTCTATTCTATATCAGAATTTTATTGTCAATGGCGCTTATAAAATCGATATAACTAAATAATTTATTTTCCTCCATCAGGATGACATTTGGTCACTCTAATAAATGTGTGTATGCTTCGAGGATATTATAAAACATAGTACGAAAGATGATAAAATTAATAATAACAATTTGAGAAATGCAAGCAATTATTTTTAAGGTTATTTGTATATATTTAAATAATATATGTATCAGAGAGAAACCTGAGAGAGGACATGACGGCCTAAAACCTGTAAACCCGCAAAATGCTGTCACGCACTACTTCCCTTTGACAAAGTGGATATAAACTACATAGCAACGTTCACTTTTCTAAGAGATTGTCTACTTTTCAAGGCTGAAGATGATAAATCGATATTTGACTCATATAATATGCTACATGTAACATAATTATATGAATCAAATATCGATTTATCATCTCTTTAGGTTTTGGGCCGTCAGATTTTGTCCTCTCACAAGTTTCTCTCTGCTATTGTAGAAATTTATTCGTGTCAAACGATATTCAGGAAGTAGCTAGTCAGTATCGACATCTGTTAACCTTTCAATAGATATACATCAATAGATATACATATACAAATAGATATACATATTCAATAGATATACATATACAAATACTCCAATTGCAACCATGGCGCTGGCTACTCCGGAAATGAAAATTAGAGTTACTTAAGCCGGAGCACGCAGATGCCATGCGGTAGTTCTCTTTTGTCCGGCGATGTGTGCTTATCGCTTCGATTGTGGGGCACCTCTTTCGAAGGCCGTCCGAATATGTAATTTCTCGTTTTGTTAAGGAAAAATATCCGCAATAAAATCAGTGGTCGGAGCAAGTTCCAGGACTGTTTATTAGCGACTTCCCCTTTCTACGCCCGATTTTTCACATATAATTAAACATTAATTAAAGAAAGCACGTAATTCCTGATCAAAATCCTCTTTTTATATAAAGAGAATTTTCTCCCCATCAAATTTTCTTAGAGTTCAGAAGTGGGATTAACCTGCACCTTTCACGCTTTATCTCCTTACACGTCTCGACATCTCTCAGAATTGGTCCGTCGGTCTGCGTCGAGATTAGAACACAAGTCATCGTTTTAAAGTAAGATGCATAAATTGCCACGTGTAATGTCCATCTTGTGATCGCACAACAATAGCAATGACCATATATTGAGCACGCTTAGATAGAATGTCGATCGATGAACTACAAGAAGAGGCGCAATGTTATCAACTACCTCTATGCAAGGAGAAGAAATTATTAATCGACACAATAATGTCGCATTTGGAGCGCAACAACCTCAGACATGATGATGGGCACGAGCTCCAATACAATTCCAATCACCGCAGTAAGAATGCCAGTGACGAGCGAAAGGGCGGTAGAACAATCGCGTCCCGATTCGCCCCAGCAAGGGATGATGAACACGGACGCACTAATCGCAGCGATCACCAATCCGTTGCAGCAACTGCAACAGCAAATTCTGGAGAATCAGCAAACAAGCGTTACTCCAACAACTCCTCCTGCTCCTGACTCTCACTAGACGCCATCATCTCACCGAGTCTACAACTGGAGCAGGCTACAGTATCTCAACAAGAATCCGTGCAGCCAGAGTTCTTGGCAGTCCTATCGAAGCTCGTTCGCTTCCATCTCGTTCCCCCCAGACAATCTCGCTATTAGCGTCGCAGATTTCAGAGTTCGGAGGTAAGGAGGCGGAGAACATTCAACTATAGGTACAGAGGGTCGACCAAGTAGGATACGTAAAGTACCAGATGACGTCACTTTCTTAGCGGCATCCTTCAGATTAGTGCATATAGCTAAGAAAAATGGTACGACATCGGAACTGGTGCGATGTTAGAGTGTTGGGCAGCTTCAGAGAAGTCATTCTAAAAAGATTTACAAGAAAAATATTGTATCATGTAACATTACAGAGAATTGAAGCAAGGAAATAAAATCCCTTTAAAGAGACATTTTTAGAATATGCAATAGATAAATTCACTTTAATGCATAATCTCGGCTTGTCCGCGGAGAATACCATCCATTTATTAATTAGTAGTATAGCGAGTAAATCTCTCAGATAGCAATCTCATTGCAGTGTGAATCTGTAGAGTCATTCCTGGATGCCAATGCATCAGATAGACGAAGTTGATAGAACTGGAAAGAAGTACCTCAGAGAATACAAGCAGAGGAGAGCAGCACTAAAATCAAGAAATAAGACAGTGGGCAGCACGAAGCAAACAAACAAGGAAGCAGTTGTTTGCACTTACTGCAAGATCCCAGGCCGTGAAGGAGAGTTGTTTCAAATGACGTCGTAGGGAGCAGCCAATAATACGACCCATGTCTACGGCATCTTCAGCTATGATTGTGGCAGTATCCGCCGAGGAGGTAATTATCGATATGTCGATGATCGCACTCGTTCTGTCTATGAATAAAGAGATAAATATTATAAGTTTAACCTTAAAGCTCGTTAAATAACGTAGATTATAAGCTACTAGTTGATACGGGAAGTCCAATATCGTTTATGAAATTATCTATTCTCAACAAGTTCTTCGATAATAATCTAACTAAATTAAACACGCTAACAGGGAATACTTACCGTGCCAACCGTACGTTCGGACTCACTCGTATAGTTAAACGAGCAAAAACAATGTAACGCTTCACGTTCTGAATGACGGTTCGTTCAACACGGATATTATTTTCGGGCGCAATTTTTTTGATACTCACAAAATTAAGGCGTCTAAAATCCGTCGAATGATTCAGAAGGTGACCACGTATGACATATAATGCTATGCCATGAAGTTGACGATAATCAAAATCGCTTTAGCGAAATCAAGATCGACTTCGGTATAAATTATAACAAAAGCTAAGGGAATTACTTCGCGATTGAAAATACTAAAATGGAAATAATTGACGATTATAAAATAATGCGTCTTAAAGACGAATCTATTTGCATACACGCCGCATCGCTTTGCCCTCAGCGAGAAACAACAAATATTAGAAATCACAAAACACTTACAAGAAAGAAAAATCATTAAAAGAAGCAATTCGTCTTATTGCACGGCCTTATTGTATCCGTAAAAAAGAAAAACGGTCATCTACGCTTATATGTGACTTCCGCCCGCGAGTGCTAAAACAAAAGTATTTGTTTCCGATTATCGAAGATTGCATAATTTATAGAGGATTCCTCGGTAATCGGATGATTTTCATTCTTCTGGATCTTCGAGATGAAGTCCATCAAATAAAGGTCCACGAGAGCCACATCAAGTATTTCTTTTTCGCCACACATGAAGGTCAATTCGAGTACACATATTTATTTTTCGGTTTTTGCGAGGCTCCGGCCGAATTCCATAAACTCGCTACCAATCGAGCGCGAGTTCGAGTTTAAACAATTGAGCGACCCGAACCTGAGAATCATCACTAACGAACTAGAATTTAGAGATGACAAATATTTGCATATTGATTGATGGATTACTTTATAGAAAAAGAGGGGATTCGCTATTTGTTGTCCCTGAATCCATAACAACTTGATTAGAATTTATCACGATGAAATGGCGCATTGCGGGTACGAGAAAACATTTCAAGACATTTCGAAGACTTATTGGTTTCCCGAAATGAGTAAAAAAATAGTTGACCATATATATTGATCATTGTGTAATTTGTCTAATATCGAATTTTATATCACATTCATGAAAGGCAAATGTAATTATCGCCGTCTTCTACAGTTCCGTTCTACGGTTCGAAATAGTCCACGTCAACTACTTTGGTCCTCTGCAGCAAACAACCAATGGTCATCGACACGTTTTGTCGTAGACTCCTTCACTCGTTTCATATGGCTCTTCTCTACAAAGATAACAAATTCCAAAGAGATTAATTGCAACCTAAAATTCTTGTTCAATCTTAGGAACGCTTAAAGAAATAATTATTGATCGGGGATCTGCTTTCACCTCGAATGAATTTCGATACTTTGAAGCACAATCAATTAAACACAGGTCGCGATAGCGTCACCTTAATCCAACAGGCTGTAGAAAAAATCAACAGATTCTTGTCATTGAGAAAAGTAGACCGTCCGGAGAATTGGAAGGCTTGCTTAAATAGAATCCAATATGTAATTAATAATACATTCCATTCGAAGTGAAAAATATCCCATCAAAATTGCTTTTAGATTACGATCAACGTAACTCGGATAAAAAACTAATCACTAGCACAAGTCGATTTCGATCTAGAAATGTTAACGATCGCCATGTGGCGGTAGAGACAATGCTTGTATGGAGCGAGGTAAACTCCATAATCTTCCATGACGTGGTTATGACGTTTCAGTTTTTTCAACTGATATTGCGTGGCTTTATTATCGTTTATAGCTTCTGCGACTTCTACCGCGTTGCTGACCAACGAGCCGAAGATTCCCAATAGCGATAGAATAGGTAAGATATTACCGCGTATTGTCATCGGTAATATTTTTTCGTCTTCATGCACATACCAAATTTCATTTTGGCTTTCATAGCTGCCTAAACAGCTGTAGCAGCAGTTCTCTCTCCAAGAGTCGAATCTTTCACGGTAATCTGTTTCCGCGTCTCCTCAGCGAGTATTTTGTCAGTTACGTGTCGTTTCCGAGTGAGCTCTTTGCTCCGCGAATAAGTTATGTCGTGTTCGCATCCAACGGATTAATGCCTCGATCGCCTCTAGCCAATCGCTTTTCTAATTGCGCACAAAATTAATATCCGGGGATATGCAACTCGATCGAAAGTACGTTTATCGCATGAAAAAACCGCAGCCTTTTGTTGTTGTTGTTGTTGTTGACATTTGCTATAATTTCTTATAAACGGCACTAGACCATCGATATGCGATGGTCAATGACAGAGCAAATTATAATGTTTCAAGCAACGTTGCTGAGCCTCTGAATCAGCCTTTACATGCTCGGGAATCGATCCCACAGTTGATCTATGTAATTCTTAAATTCTCGTAGCAAAATAATTTTCGATATAATTCCAACTCTTTGGCAGTTAAACTATGTACATCACAGTTTGACACGATAAGAAGCATCTTGAATACTAAGAGGTTTGCGCGCTATTATAAATACATCCGCTCTCGATGTCGTTTTTTTTTCAATATTATCATAGAAAATGTCGTGAGGGAGAAGAGAGAGAATGAAGTTCGATAATCGCAGATGATCAAAGTGATGTCGACAATAAAAACTGAAGTATATGTATAATACAGCCTGAAGAAGAAATACGCAAGCATGAAAACATGCTGCCGATTTTTATGTGCGGAATTATCTGCGGTCCATTGAACTGCAGCAAAACAAACTGTTGATAATTTTGCTAGAAAGTCTACATGGCATACGTTTTGAGAACGTGTACATGTATTCGAAGTCATTGCAACAGCCAAAATACCTACTTGGAGAATTTATTAACACCGATTGAAAAAATTGGTTATTTTACATTCTCCAATAATAATGATGTATTATCACCGCCGAACGAGGCGCTTCCAAATTCCATTTTTGTCTTCGTGACATGCGACAAGCAAGACGCGAAGAGAGTACTTTGCGATGGGTCGACACGCGGACTGCTTTTATCTCTGTCAGACATACGCAAAGCCGAAACATCTTATATGCGATAATGCAAATCTATTGATCCTGTTCAAACAGGACGGTACCAATCTGAAATATGTATAAAATGATCATGTAAACACTGACATGGCTTAGAGAATTTCTGCGAATTATGTCGTTAGCAACATAAATATGGATTGGTAGTCATAGATAAAGACAGTGCGCTTACGAATAGATACAAAAAAGAGTTTAATGAGTATGCGATATCTTAACGTGATTAGTCGTTGTCAGTACGTCAATTATACAATATTTCCTTTCGAATGGATAACAAAGAGTTCAAGGATCGCAAGAGAATAACAAAACAAATTGTGAAAACGAACGAATTGATTTGTAAAAAATACCGCGCTTTAAAAACCTGCAAGATAGAAGAAGATATAACATTGGAGAAACACTTTATGGTACGTGAAATGGCTTAGATTTTATAATTTGCAACTCTTGGATATACAAAGATACACAAGAATAGCGTATTATAAAAATAAAATTTATTACAAATTGTATAATTATTTTTTTCTCTATGTAAATATATATTAAATATAAACGCATTATACATATTATACACATTACACATATTATAGATGCATACGTACACACGTATGGTACATATTATATGTACATACATACAATACATACTATATATAATATACATACATACATTATATACATAACATACATAACATACATTATATGTATGGGAGTACAAATAAGTTTCCGCCGTTTGCAAAAGACGATACCACTAATAAACTATAGAATATAAAATTGTTTGATGTAAAACGACATATCATAAGATTGGACATCCGGCACTTTGAAATAGCGATTTTGTATCAGCATCATATATTTTTTTTTTGTACGAAAATGTCGAGTTTTGAGCCGAATAAGCGTCATTTGCGGGAACTTTTGATTTACTTCTTTAATTTAAAGAAATCTGCAGCTGAGGCTCATAGATTGCTTGTAGAAGCATATGCTGCCTTAAGTGAGAGAAGTTGTCGTGAGTGGTTTCAAAAGTTTAAGAACGGTAAATTTAACGTCGAAGACAAAGAACGGAAGGCCGAAAGTGTACGAAGACGCGGAATTGGAAGCATTATTGGATGAAGATTCGTGCTAAACACAAAAAGAACTTGCACTTACATTAGGAGTAACTTAACAAACAATTTCATATCGTTTGAAATCATTGAGAATGATTCAAAAGCAAGGAAATTGGGTTCCATATGAACTGAAGCCGAGAAACGTTGAACGCCGATTTTTCACATGTGAAATGCTGCTTGCCAGGCATAAACGAAAAAGGGTTTTTTGCATCGTATAGTCATTGGTGATGAATGGATCCATTACGATAACTCAAAAAAGAGGAAATCATGGGGACCACCTGGCCATGCTTCAACATCGACAGCCAAGCCGAATATTCATGGAAAAAAAAACTCATTGTGTATTTGGTGGGATCAGCTTGGTATTATGAGTTGCTCAAATCGAACGAGACCATTACTGAGGCTCTCTACCGAACACAATTGATGAGATTGAGCCAAGCACTCAAGGAAAAACGCGCCCACTACCCAAGCATGACAAAATTATTCTCCTACATGATGATGCTCGACCACATGTTGCGGCGCCGGTCAAATCCTACTTAGAAATACTCAAATGGGAAGTTCTACTCCACTCGCCGTATTCTCCAGACGTTGCTCCCTCTGACTATCACTTGTTTCGATCAATGGCACACGGCCTGGCTGACCAGGCCTTCACATCATATGAAGATACCAAAAATTATATCGATGATTGAATAGTCTCAAAAGATGAAGCTTTCTTCCGATGCGGTATCCACATGATTACCAGAAAGATGGGAAAAAGTAGTGGCGATGATCATTACTTTGAATAAAACATTATGTACCGTTCTTTCACAATAAATGCTTAATTTTTTATAAAAAACGGCAGAAACTTATTTGTTCTCCCATAATATACATATTTAATGTATTATATATCATATACAAGCATATTTTTATTAATAAAAAAATACATAAATACGAAAAAAAAGAAATGAATTTTTTATAATAATTTATAAATATTTTATAATGTCCTCATGGCAGCGTGTCGGTAGAATCTGGAACAATGTACCGCTTATCATATGTTCGTATGAACTCAGAGTTCGTTTTTCGTTTCGAATATGGTGTATACTTCGTGCAATTTCGATCTTATGCATGATCTTATGCATCTTATGTTTATGCGTCATTTCAATTGTGTCATTGAGACACTGCGTATAATCATTGAACGTTATGGATCTCGCTATAACGTTGCTCTTGACGCCCTTTTCCTCCTTAATATCTTTTTCACCATCGATGCGCAAGGCATACATTTTCGCTCTAAGCCCGACGAATTCGATTATAATCGCACCATTATTTTCATCTTTCATTAAACCGGGAACTTTTTTATTATACTAGCAGAATGTCGTAAGCATTGTCGATCGCGTAATCGCTCGTATCAAAACTATTGATATCGCATTTCATAACAGCATCGCACTCGATGTGATAAATAAGACCGTGTCGGTATACATAATTTTACATTTTTCATGAAAGAGCGGTAACATGTACTCGTGGTGAAATTTACGTGGTATAAACACGTTTTAGATATATCGAGTATGCACATACTCACGTATATCGGTTTGTCGAACTTCACCTCGAGTTTCCGCATTTCTATCGATCAGGTTTTCGGAAAAAACACTTCTACTGTGGAAGTTTGGTTTCGCGATCATTGCTTCTACACTATATTTCCCATCTTAATGCATTACGAGTTGAATATTAACATGGTTACGCACATTCTTTATAGTCTTGCCGAAAACCGCATTGTTCATTAATTTGAATAAGTTTTTCTCGAACTCATTTTTTGTTAAAATTTGTATTGAGTTCGATGTATTCGCGAAATCATGGAGATTGCGCGAATTGCAGTATACGATAGATTTTTGTAATGCAGAGATCGTAATAAGTACATTGCTACAGATTGCGATAATGTATGACGTAAGGCTTTTTATCATACAATGTCGCGAGGAGCTCCTCCTCTCGCTTACCGGGTGGTTTCTCGCGCGTTGAACAAAACGGCAGATCGGATCATGTGCATCATGTTACGGATACTCCAAATCAACCTTGAGAACGTAATTCGTCAGTGAATCTAACGCGATATTCATAATATCAAAATTATCTATCCAGTCGTTGATCCAGCGAAAATCAACGTATGGCAATGATAACCATACAGGTTGTTGATGTCATAGTACATCGATGGTTTTGATGGATCATACGGTTGCATGTACTTGAAGTTGGCTTGCGCATACCTGTTTGAACATTGATTCAGATTGCCACGTATACCACGTTCGATAAATAGAACTATGTCAATGTCAGTAAGAAGTTCGAAATTGATGCGAGTATGTTTCAACATCGCGTCCCACATAAAACTCGGTAGTGTAATAATACGCAGGATACGAATCCATAACTCGTCATGCAATTATCCCGAAAATTCTCAAATATATCAACCAACAATAACATACATCTGTTTTTAAGTAGGATTTAGTAGTTTTCAGGTCGCTATATTCACCGAGAGTTCCAATGGAGAATCGCCATATTCACGGCATGCGCATAATCACTTTACGATACGGTATCACCTGTCAACAAAGTATAAAAAGATTCGCGTGATGGTAACTCAGCTTCTTCCAACTTTTCGACGCAGTCAACTCATATGGAAATATACCTTTTCGCGTTAATAAATCGAAATTTTCTGCGGATAAATTAAAAAATTCACGTTACATTATCCGTTTATTTTTATCGAGATACGATGCCAATTTTTCTAAACTTGATGCGAGAAATTTAAACGACTCAATAAAACGTAATTTTATATAAACTTTCTTTTGATCATTTTTGTCTATAGTGCTAGCGACATGTTTCGTAAACGAAATGTGTTTTTTTTTCGTTATCGATAATAAATCTACACGTTCTTCATAAGCGGTGGTTATTTCTTTGATGACATGTGCGTCGTATCCCGATAAGTTATGAAAAATTATGGGAATGCAATGTGAATCTTTGTAATTTAAATTATTGCAATTTGAATGCGCAGGGCCTCTATATCGCCTGGTGTGATGGTAATGATCGCGTATCCATGTATTATCTTTTGCGACGGCTTCTCACACACATGATAGTGCGTAGCGCTGTTAAATTTTATCCAATCATTTCTCGTAAAATCTGCTATGGAAACGGATAAGATAATTTTGACATTATATGCTAAATTTTTTAATTCCTCGACGAATCATGCTATGCAATCGTTGTGGCGACGAAATTGATACTTCGACAGCGAGTTATTGTACAAGTAATGAAGCATAGTACGCTATACTAAAAATCTGATGATGTTGGTACATGTAGCTTAATGTTTCTATATCTTCCTTTTCTATTCTTTCCAAAGTGCATTCTAGATCGGCATATACGACAATGGGACGCATTCCTTTCTGCAGTAGTTGCTGAAACTTAAACATTTGTTGTCCTCACTGGGCAGCCGGATTGCGCAGTTGTTAAATTTTCCACAGTCTGCTGTGTGGATCTCTAGTTTTGCGCTAGATCCAAAATAATGTAAGCAAAATCTGAAAAATAACACAAATTTTTATTATTATTTATTAAAAAAATGTTGCTGAAAAAATTTATAATTTTTTTCTTTCTTAAATGTATACGAACACAGAAATATATTCTATTCTTCATTGCTGTAATTTGTGATTTCACAAGGCGAGATAAATCCTTGATCTATGCAAAATGCCCTGTACTATCGTTGCATTCTGTACGTACAAAAGATTGAGGTTGTTTTCCCTTCTTTCTTTCTTATGAGCCATAATGGAAGAATTTCTTTTTGTTCCTCGATGCAGTATACGTTGATTGAGATGTTATTCTGATTTTCGAATTTTCTTATTTGATTCAGCATCATTGAGATAATGTCTGTTAGATTTACCGTTGTATAATGAGGATACGAAGAGGATACGTCCAATCTGTATTACTTCTGGATATAGAGCAGCAACCACTTACATAAAATATACAACATTGTCTATGGATCGCACATTGACCACCGCTCTCTTCATTTTAATTTCTCGCGAGAGTTCGATGCGACATCCCGTGTACAACGGATTGTACTTGTTTATTAGGTGTACAACTTTGCTTCCGCCGTTTTTTTTCCGAAAGCTTTATTGTAAAAAAACTGGTTATACATTTATGATTCAAAGTATTGTCCATCGCTGGCCACTACTTTCTCCCATCTTTCGGGTGGCGTACGAATCCCACGTCGAAAAACCTGGTCATCTTTTGAGGCTATCCACGAATCGATCCAATTTTTTACTTCTTCATAAGACCGGAAGTGCTGGTCAGCCAGGCCGTGTGCCATTGATCGAAACAAGTGATAGTCAGAGGGAGCAACGTCTGGAGAATACGGCGGGTGGGGTAGGACTTCCCATTTCAACGTTTCCAAGTATGTCTTGACCACTTTCGCAACATGGGGTCGAGCATTGTCATGCTGCAAAATCACTTTATCGTGTCTCTCGTTGTATTGCGGCCGTTTGTCTTTCAATGCTCGGCTCAAACGCATCAATTGCGTTCGATACCGATCGCCTGTGATTGTTTCAATCGGTTTTAACAGTTCATAATACACTACGCCGAGCTGGTCCCACCAAATACAGAGCATGACCTTGGACGTCAAAATCACCGTTCTTGAAGCGTTGAAACCACTCACGACACGTTCTTTCACTAATAGCGGCCTCACCATAAGTATTTGAGAGCATTCGATGAGCCTCAGCCGCAGATTTCTTCATATTGAAGCAAAAAATTAAAACCTCCCGCAAATGATGAGAATTTGGCTCGTAAACTGACATTTTCAATCGAGAATAACTTTATGATGCAGACACAAATCGACTAATGTTTCTATGAAGTTATGTTGACAGATGCCCAAGTTTATTGTATGACGTCTATGATCTATTTATTTCGACCACCACTTACCGCTAAAGCCATCTATAGGAAAACGGCGGAAGCAAAGTTGTACACCTAATACATTTACAGGATACGCGACAGTGTCCACCCGCCATCGCATTTCTGGAATTTCTCCAGCGATGTCAGGATAGGCTCGATCACGCGCGACGCGTACCATTTTTGCAAATCGGAAGAGTTCATAGTTTCTCGTGCTCACACTTTTATTCACACGTTTATCACCTGATACAAATTCTCCACGTTTATTAATTCGCATGTTTATCACGATACCGGTCAATATACGGTTTTCGAATGCTGTATCAATCTCGCGCCATCGAAGTCCTGCGCTATATCTGGCACTCACTTGCACGAAACATTCGCGCATAGTATCTTTCAAATTTACGAGTTTCACGTTACGAGCAATCAACGATTGTTTAATACCAATCGATAATCGCGGACATTTAGTGACTTTGTTTCTTCAGTGATTCGATGAAATTATCACGCTGTTCTATATGCAAGAAACTCTTCTCGCATATTTAATTGAACTTGCACTATGAAATCACGCTCCATTTGATTCATATTAAAATGTACTGTTTTTCACAGTCACTAAAATATAATTTTCACACAGTCACTAAAAAGTATAATTTTTGCACAGTTGCGTTAAAATGTCTTTCATGTACAAATAGGACATAGATTGCATAATAATATTTGACAGTGGATTTCAGCATTTCTTACAATACATACAGTCAATATGTATGAGCATATACATATTGTTTAATAATATATTGGCAAACAATGTAAAGACGTAAAAATAAATCATACATTCTTATGATGAACAAAATTTATCTGAAGAATGATTTGAAGTATATAAATAATAAAATATATGACGCACATCCTATTTGTTCCATCCAAAGTATTGATTTCAATTCGCGTTACCGAACGATTTGTTACTTTAGCATGACTGTTTCATAACATGAGTCCGCGATATCATAATGTGATTCTGATTCTAATTCTGATTCTTCTTCTCAATTATAAATTCATCTTCTAAATCTTCTAAATCAATTTTTAATTCTTCTTAAGCTTCATGTTCTGCTTCTACTTTTATTACATCTTCATATTCCATCTCGAAGAAAAAAACATTTTGAAAAAATTGAAGATTCGTTATGTATTCCCTCAAACCTTTCAGTTTCACTACTGACAGCGTGTATACAGATCTTTCCATTTTTATATGCTACTGAGGATAAGAGTTGCATTTTTGTGACCATTCTTTTTCCATTATCGAATTTTTTACTTTTGTATCCCTCTAGATAATTCATAATATGGTCTAATGTAATCATAATAATGTCTTCTATACCGATAACTAAGATATGTAAATTTATAAGATATATAAAATTTAAAAGATATTCATTTTTGACAAAAGATGGAAATGAGATATTGATGGTACATTATTTTCATGAACAGACATACTTTATTGTTGTTGGCGTTAATCTCTTAAATAAAAAAAGGTTCGATATCATTAAAATGCATTCTTAGTACATGTGTCATTAGACTTAATGATAGTAACATTAAAAATTAACTTACATATTTTTTTAAGATAAGGAAAATTCTAGATTGGATACTTAAAACTCATTTTTGAAAAAAGATAATGGGAACAGACAGACTTTATTATCGTTGGCGCCGATTAGATAAAAGAGATATTAGAGTGCATTCTTATGATGTGTGTCAATTTAGTATTCTTCAACTACGTCGCAACTTCTTCAAAGTATAATGTATATAAAAAAAAATCTCCTCCTTTTAGGATGTGTAAAAAAATGTGAAATGGAATACTATTTAAAAGAAGAGCAACGTTACTGCATCAATTGTTCAGAGAGCTTCAACAGAGTTCAGACTATTGCTAATTATAAGTTCTCCGAAAAAATAAAATATCTCAGGCCATGAACTATTACGTTCCAATTCAACAGAATGAGGTGTGCAAGAGGCAGTAAATTCGTTTAATTTTATAAAATATTTTTGTTTATGCGTATTATATGTTATGTATTTTTATAAGATCTATTTACATATTTTCTTTTTTTTTCAAAACACATTTTCTCAAATATCATCTAGTACATCGAAACTTCACTACATACCTCATATCTTGATGTGGAAATATGTATTGACATCGACAGCATATAAATTTCTGGATATTGGGATCGTTGTAGGATCTACATCTCATATGCGATTGGTGATAATTGAGGCAAATTAAAAATCATAAATACCATATCTATTTAATAAAATCGTGTGCAAAAAAAAAGAAAAGAGAGGAAGAGAGAGAACTGCATCTTATAGGAGAGAAAGGACAATAGTTTAAAGAAAGAACATAACGAGTGAAAGAGAAGCATCTTCACCCTCTCCATCCGCACGACACTAGAGTCATCTGCTGGTTGTTGTATCCGTGAGTTAGAATCCCCTTAGCTATTCTGCTGTGATCCAGAGATAAACATCAAAGTTATTCTAGTTAAAGGATATACATAAATTGAGATCGGCAAGAAACTTGTTCTCTAAATGTTCTCTAAAAACTTTTTTTAGACTAGAAAAGAAACTAGTATTGGACCAAGTACTCTTACAATTAGTATTTCAAATAAAAGAAATGCGCAGGACATGAATGACTCAAAGGTATATAGAGTTAATATTATGAAATAATTTACGCTAAATACATTTTTGGTTACAAGTCTTAAATATCTTGTTAAATATCTTGTTAATTAAATATCTTGTTATTTTATTTTTCAGCTAAAAAATTAATTTATGATACTATTATAGCTGCAAATTATTTTGTGTTTTAAAAATTTTTTAAACTTACGTACAATCATAATTCAATAAAATAAATAACTGTTATGATTTTTTAAAAATAAAAAATATAAAATAAATTCCGGAAACTTATTTAAAATATAAAATTATAGGAACATAAAACTGATACGACTTGTTTAAAATGAAAATTAAATTAAATTAAATTTCAGATATTATTTAAAATATATTAAATAAGAAATAAGTCAGAATACAGTTATTTAAAATAATAATGTATACGCAGTGTCAATAGTTTGAAACGATATTTAACGCCGATACAATTTGGTAAATCCGCTTCACGCAAATGTCTCTAGCCGCTGTTCTACCGCGCTTTCCTCACCGCCGGAATTCGCTATGCGCCCCCCAGATCACATGAGCAACCCGATTGTCTTTGTGCATCTTCGAGCATGTATGTTTTGTCGCGCATCGGTCGTTGTTCTGTTTCGTTCCTAAAGAAGACGACAACATTTTTTTCTTTTTTCTATGTATCTTCTCATTCGAGTATAATAAGCTCGTTTTTGTACAAGACAAATAAAGCAAGATGTTCTGTACAAGCAGTATTTACATCATTTACAATAGTGCACTATGCAGTATAAGCCACAAAGCATTTGGAAAGAGATAAAGTGCGTTTCATGTAACGCAAGAGCCACGAAGTCTCATTCCACGTAAACAAATAAATTCTAAGTAACTCTTTTATTTTTTTATTAAATATATATATATACTTTAAATATTTATAATAAAATTTATTTAGGGTCATTGTCCACACACATTAACTATCTATTAATTAATTTAACTTACAACTTATATTTCCGGAATGTATCATTTAAAATATATAATTAAAATTCTGTGTGTGTGTGTGTGTGTGTGTGTGTGTGTGTGTGTGTGTGTGTGTGCTTGCATCCGTGCGTGTGTGCTTGCGTGCGTGCGTGCGTGCTTGCATGCGTGCGTGTGTGCTTGCGTGCGTGCGTGCGTGCGTGCGTGTGTGCGTACGTATGCATGTGCATGAAAAAAATTGCATAGCCTATTCGAATTTAAATTCAAATAAATAATAGGCCTGTAAACATTTAAAACGCTTTTCATTATTCGATGTTAATCACTATCTTAACTCTTTATTCACAAGGCAGGGTTGTATTCAAGAAAATGTTATTTGATATCTACATTTACAGATGCCTTATTATATCTTTACTTATTATATCCTTACTGATATCTAAAGAATGATATAAAGAATAAATATCGTAAAAAGTTGGGAGCAACTTCACAAGTTTAAGATACACATTTTCTACATCTTTGATGTCATTAAGTGATTTATTAATTTATCCAGTTTACGTTTATTAGTATCTAACAGCAAAGAGAAGTTATATGTCTAATGCTCTTTGCTCCTTCTCTCTCTCTCTCTCTCTCTCTCTCTCTCTCTCTCTCTCTCTCGTTTTCTCTTCTTTTCTCACTCCTATCACTTCTTCAACATTTATTATTATAGGTTTTGTTTGCATCGCATGCTCCAAATTAACCCAGAGAGCATCTTGGATCACAGATAAGATGGCGGTTGGAGCAATTGCATTCATGTGTTCCAATGTTCAGTTACACGAACGGATTTAGAACATGTCACCTAACCTAATCCGTGAGGTCACTCGAATCGGACACGTGTCTCGTTTCGTTTCGGATATTTTGTGTTATTTCGATTTGAAAAGCGTTTTTATACGTTATTATAAAATACGTTTTTATGTGTTATTATAAAATAAATACGTTTTTAATAAATATAAAAATTGTATTATATTTTTATATTATATTATATTT
>NW_017259184.1:881502-895821 GCF_001594045.1 Atta colombica | reverse complement strand
ATATATTATATTGTTATATTATATTTTTATATTTATATAAAAAACACATTTATTAAATCCAAAATAAATCTGAAATTTTTCAAAATAGTTTTCAACCATTACGCATGCGTACATAACATGTTCCAATCGTACTTTCTGAGGTAAATGGAACGTGCTCTTAATTGATTCATAAAGTATGCTCTAATGCGACGCGAATATCTAGTCGCCATATTAATTCCGGTAACGCGAACGTATCGGAACATGTTGGGCATGTGGAGTGTGCGACACGAACAAACCTATAGTATAGCCGGTTTTAATTCCGTTTTATATAGACAGAGCGCGAAGCGCGAGGAGTATTCGTTGGCGCAAGGGAAGGTAGGGGGAAGGCGCGGAATGGTTCCCGGTCGGCATCGCTATTTACATAAATATAGGACTTCGGTTGATGGATGTAAACATGATACGCGTGATGACAGTCCGCTATGCGTTCCATATTTTTTTCGTCACCTGCCGCTCTTCTCAAAAATGCATCGGTAACAAAAGCTTGCATATACTTACCATCTCTCTTTCTCTTGTGTTTCGTTATCTTTCCCTCGTTGTCGTTCCTGTCGTAACTTCTTCTTGTACGCAAAAATATTTTATCATATTTTATAATTTTTTATTTAACGATTTAAATAGAGAGAACGCTTAATACGGTCATAACCGTCTGTCGCAATAACGAAGATGACGGTGCGCGTAATATGATAGCGCTGCGATAATAAGAAACAAATGAATAATGTCATACATCCAAATATATAATTTAAAATTTTTAAATATGATAAATTTAAATATGATAAATTTACTTTTATATATACGTAATTTTACAATATATAGTTCTTACAATATTTATAAGCAGGAGCTTTAATTTAATTTAATTTAGTTAATTTTAAACCGAATTTTAAGCACCTGCTTCCGATTAACAATAAAATGTAATTTATTTTTCGCACTGCTTACAATATTATCTAAAGTATAAACTATTTATATAATTCACACTCTATATTTGATTTTTTATTATAAATTTTGCGCAAAAAATCTACAGTATTACATTTATCGACGATACAATTTACACCTAAAAATGTTATAAAATATTTAAATATTTCATTGATGATATGCATATACTGACACAGCTCAGAGTATACATTCTCGACGCAATGTTTGAATATTTAAACATGAAAAGCACGGTTGACGGCTTCATATACAGATATATCGCACAGTGTTAATTTGATCACATTCACATCACGCATTTTTACGATTTCCATCACAAGATTTTGAATCAATAATGATGAAGGTGCGATTGATTGCACGAACCACTCAATATCTGCGCGTTTTTCGATGAAAGCCTGCCATATTGTACGAGGCAAGATTATATATGTTGTTACCTCAGTTGTCGACAATTGCAATTTTCGCACAGGTCCCACGACGATTCCATCCAGGTAAGCTATAGGAGTCAGTGATAAATCTTCTTCCCAATATACGAGGTGTATGACGGGGTTTATTACAAGATGCTCTGCAGAAGAAAGTAATATATATATATATATATAATAGAGAAAAAAGGAAAACAGATAAACAAACTATAGAGAAAAGATATAAAAAAAATTTATAAAATAAATCTTACTGTTTATAAAACTCTTCATCTTGAATAGGAACATAAAATCTCATGGTAAGTAGGCCGAGAAGAAGCGGAAGTGTGCATCGCAAAACTCGAAGAAATTCAGAGAGAGTTTCAAAGCATACAGCACGAGATAAACAGCATCACGGAAGGCGAGCCAACGTCGCAGACGTCGATGAGGACGCAGCATTCGAAGATAAGTACCTCAGAGACAAAAATTAAGCTAAAATGATGGACGAATGCGCCAATTTAACAAGCCGAGTCGCGTTCGTTGGTAAGCGACGAGGCATTAACGCGAATGTTGCAACAACAAGGCGAGCTTATGCAAAAATTGAGCCTACAACAAAGCGAATCGCAGCAATAGACGCACTCACGATGTTGTTTGAACAACAAACGCAACTGATGCGCATTGTAGATGCGAGTGGCGTCAGCAATTCAGAATTTAGAGTCAAGTTGCCAGTGGTAAAGCTTCCTACGTTCGACGGGCGAACGGAGGAATGGAAACGCTTGTCAGAAACATCCTATCGATGATTCATATCAACGAAGGTATTCCAAGCAAAAGTTTCAATATTTGGTTACTTCATTGAGCGGCAATGCAGTCAAGGTTGTCGAGTCATCGAATTAATCAAGAATTATGAAGTGAAAATTGCTGAAGAAACAATATAATGATCTTCAGTGGCCATTAAAAAGCACATCAAGTGTCCTTTTACGATGCAGAAAGTAGACAAGGAGGCGGTCAATGCAATTTGAAGCTTGATAGATTACGTGCTGAGGCATTTACAAGTTCTAAAATCCATGAACTGCTGCTGACTGACTCGTGGGACGAGTTGATCGTACATATAATCGAAGCGAAATTAGATAAGGCAACGCTCCGCGCTTGGGAGCTGGAAGGTAGAAACGCCGCGGACACAACATTAATTTCTTAGAAAGGAAATGTCAAATGTTTGAGAAGATTAAAGCAAGAGATAAGAAAGAGAATGTCGCCTTAAAAATCGAGTCTAACAAATACAAACTAAGAGCACAAGAGAAGAAGACTGCTTTAGCCAACGTGACATTTTTCTGCTGAAAAATGTTATCTATGCCAAAGCGATCTTATATACCATATTATTACGAAAAATTCTTTACAATTGACGAGCGAGTCAAGGAGGTTCGTCAATTTAAGCTTTGCTTAAATTGTCTTCACAACGACCATTTCGTGAGGACGTGCATGGGACCGTGCCGGGAATATTCCCGGAAGCACAATATGTTATGCCATCGCTTAATAAGGAATGAAAATGCTCGAGGCAACAAGTCACCGAGCAAGACGAAAATGGCAAGAAAAGTAAAAGCGTCGTCATATACCATGCTACCAGGGAATCGACGAAGAGTTACGTGGCCACTGCTGATCAACGCAACCAAACGGATCCATTATTCTGTTACGCATTCTGCTGGACAGCGCTAGCAAGGCACATTTCATCAGGCATGCGGCGTATAACTGACTAAAGATGAAGCGCAATTGAAGTCGGAAATTGTGACAGGATTAAGCGAAAAAGTAGTAAATCAAGTTTGCGAAATAATCACACAACCCAGATACTCAGGCGTTCGTTGTAACGTTCGCAGTCTCATCGTGTCGAAAATCATTAAGTCATTACGTGTCGAAATCAATTGGGATGTGTTGAGGATTCCGCCGAACGTGCAATTCGCAGATCAGGAATTCTACAAACGAGGATCAGTTGATATGCTCATTGGAATTCTTTTTCAAGTGGTTAGAGCCGGGAAGAATCGAGAAGAGAGATCAGAAACGACTGTCCGATACTACAAAATACTACAAAATACTGCGTTATATTATATGATATAATTAGAATTAATAAGTCTATTGGAGCCAATAAATTCCAGGACTCTTAGAGTAAAAAAAAATTACTGCCTTGGAATAACCAACGTCTTGAATTAAAGTAAGCGATGGAAGATTGCCAAGGTCTCCGCTGTAAACACGGTAGCCTCTGAGATCTGCCTGTATCGGAACTGACTCCGAGCTCCGGAGAATAAGTTGCAGCCCTTGCATATCTCTGCTCTTCCATTTTGGAGGCATATAGAAAGTAATGGCTGAGTCTCGGAGATCCATAGAATTATCTAAGAATTCCTGTTTAACAGTTAGCTTTCTCCTTATTGTCTGAAATAATTTGCTTATAATCCGATCAGAGAGTAAAATCGGAGTAAAAGTTTTCGAATGCAGGATGAAAAATAGATTGGAAGGTGTTGCAACATGTTTATTAAGGATATAATATTTGAAGGATGGCAATACTGAGAAAGCTCTTGATCTCTCCTTGAGCAACAAGGCCGTCCTTTCCAACTGGAACTGCGGATAACTGGATTATTATTCCTAGATATGGATTTCAATACGTATCTTTCGGACATAACACCAAAGCGAAGCTTAAGTAAAATTCCTTAGCTTCAAATAGAACGATGTTGATAAGTGTCAGTAATCTAGAGTGATTTTAATCACTTTGTATTTGACAGCCATTCGATCTTCTAAAAACAGTTCTATAAATGAAGAGTTGGGGGAACCCCACTGCTACCAAAGATGAAGATAAAACGTTAATCAGCGATTTTCTTTTTTTGATGACCTGCTTGAAGTAATCTTCTCCCTTGAGTCAGCAATCCAAGATAACGCCCAAAAATTTTACGTTAAGGACTCTCTCCACTAAATGATTGTTGATAAAGATCTTAAAAGTAGAGTCTTCTTTAATAGAATGCTTTCTATTGGAAAATAAGATCCATTTGAATTTGGTTGGAACTAACTCCAGATCTTTGTTCGAAAGATAACGAAAGATACAAATAAATCACATTAAGTGAAAATTGGAGGTTAACAACAGCTTCTCCGATTTGTCTCGAGAAAGAGACAGTAATGTCGTATATTGCAAAAGATTAGTTCTAGAGTGTTGAAGATCCATCTCGCGAACTAATGTTAAAAAGTAGCGAGCTGAGCGTCGAGGCGTGAGAACTTCTCTTATGTACAGAGTAAGCTTTGTTGAGATGATCCTCCTCAACAAAATGTACACTTCTATTAGTGATAATGTTTTCTATGAATTTGCAAATTCTTGCGGGAACTCCAATTTTTCGGTTTCTGAGAAGACTGCTTCAGGGAGCACATTGTGCTAGTTATGTCCAGAAAAGCTGCCGCGACGACTTCATTCGCAAGAAAACTTGTATGAATGTTCTTGAGAATAACCAAGCTGTCTGTACATGATTTGTTAGATCTAAAGTCCACTTATTCTTGTGATAAGATCACCTGCGATTCCACCAGCCATTGTAACCTTAAGTAGACAATCTTCTCAAAGATTTTGAGGGTAAGATAGATGTAAGATAGGACGGAAATCAGAATTATTGGCCTTTAGAATGAAGATGAGCGAGATTTTGCAGGAAAATATAGTTCCCTCCTCTAAAAAGCGATTGAATAAGTTCAGTAAAAATTCTTTGTATTTAGCTAATAAAGCAGAAAGCATAGTATAACTGATTTGATCTAGATCCGGAGAGGAATTTTTTCTAGATTGTGATAAAGCGAGATTAACTCATTGGTGGAAAAGGGCAAATCCAAGTCTTTGAAAACTGTTCTCTAATAATAAATATCTTCTGCAATCATCGATGATAAGCTTTTGCAATATTCATAAGGCAGAAAGAAACAGATTTTACCTTTGACCTTTTCTAGAAGAAGAGTTGTTTTACCTATCATCATCTGAAATCACAGAAGGTTTTGATAGATTACGTCTTTTGAAGGCTTCAATTAAACGGCATGTGTCACTAGGAGACTATTGCCTCTTTATAATCTTATATAAAGTCCTAGTGCATGACGCTCTTGCTTTCTTGAATGAAAGGAAATTCTCGATAGATGGGCAATGCTGATAGGTTTTTGCAACATTTCTGCGATTTAAAATGGCCCTGAACATTCGTTCATCAAGGAAGACTCTTCCTATCATTGGGAGCCGAGACTGACCTGGGAAGTCATTGCTTTTCCGGAAAGAGCGGTCTCGTAAGGCTTCATAAATGAGGCATCTACAAAATATACGCCTCAGTAGAGTCCTTGCTGAAAAATTCATCGGAGGTAAATAGTGATGTAATTTGTTAGCTTTATCTGTATCAAGGAATAATTTGTATAGAAAGACATGACATAGACAAGAGAAACCGCCAATAACTATGATTTGATAGGGAAGTGATCACTGCCAAAAGTATCCAATTCAATAGTGATTTCGCATAGTGGCGCCAAATCGGCAGAAGTAAGTGAATTACAGATTTAGTCAATTACAGATTTATTTCTCCTCGGAGGAGTGAGGAGCGTAGGATTATCATTCATAATCATAATGCAGGCTCCATTTACATCTACCATGCTTAGAAGCGCCCTGCCGGGACGATCGGATTTGGAGCTTCCCCAAGAGGTGATGCGCGTTAAAATCACCTATTATATGCGTATTTTTGTATGTATTAAGAGTTTGTGAAAATTTCGAACCATTCTTGAGGTGTGGATGACGGTAAATGTTAATAACAGTTAATTCCTCATCATTGAGATTGATTGTTATACCTTGTACTTCTACCGAAGGATGATGTAGATCCAAATGTCTGAAAGGTCCAAATGTCTGAATATGATGTTATTCCTTAACAGAATACAGATTCCTCTGTGGCCAGAGCTCTCTTGAATCTTTTCTAATAACTTTAAAAGGAGAAAGTCGAAAAGGCGTGGTTAGATAAAGCAGAGTATCTTGCAAGTAGAAAATGTCAAACTGTCGGCTGACATGTTGTAATTGAGGAAGTTTGCCACAAATGTCGCAGTAATCCACTGTAGGATTCTAATAGGTTGTGAATGTTTATTGCGAGTGAAGGTGATTACTATACATTGCTAATAGGTCAGCATTATTAAGAGAGGAAGAATATAAATTACTTATAAAGTCAGTATTAGTTCGGATACCAAGAATGGAAGAATGGAGAAATTTTTTGAAATAGAGAAATGATAGGGGATATCATGCCAATGACACCACGAATGTTAACTAGGGATTCACAATTCTCAAGGAAGCTTATAATCTTCTGAATGATCATACTTACATTTAATGTCAATTTCTCTGTGAGTGGTGGATATGATGGCCTTTTATCGCTTATTTGAGTGAGTAATAATGCTTCGCGTAATTAGTGTCATTACATACCATTAGATGCAAGCAGGAGGATTTAAGTGATCCTGAGAATATCTTGATTTATTTGTACGTTGAGTGGTCTAAAGATAATGCAGGAAGAATTTTATATTTCCTTACCTCCTCTATTTTACGAATGGATGGCTTCTCTGAGGGGAAGCCCGAAACAGTCGGTTGACCATGTCTCAGAGACGGCAAGATGCCTTCTTGGCATAACTTATGGGAGAGAAAGGATCCTTTAAGTCGTAATGGTCAAGATGTTGGAAATGATTGTATGAAACTAGTGGTGCCAGAAGGGCACCACTAGAAGGGAGGCTAGATGTAACACAGGGAGAGCTATAGGATTTTAGCAGAAAAAATATTTCGGAGGTAAGAAAAGTTTTTAAAATCAAGAAGCATATTGTGAGAAGACGGAGGGGGGAAACTATTGGAAGCAACTATTTTTCTAGCTTCCACAAGAGGAATATTGTCCTGCTCGACCAGGCCGAGAATAGTCTTCTGGTAAATAATAATAGAGTACGAGGTTGCGAGATGATTTCCTTGCAATGATACACTTGGCATGCGCCTGATTAGTTGAGCAAGAGTGATATTTTTCTCTAGTGAGCCCACAGAAGAAACATCTTGGTGATTTTTCGCGACCGATATGATCAATTTCTATAACAGACATAACAAATCCTGGCCTTTGAAATATATGCATCAACCTCATAGAGAGCATAAAACTACCTTCTTCGGAAGTGATTGTCCTGCGAATTTTATTACAGACTATTCGCGAGGTCACGTAGATTGTTAATGCTGATTATCATGCGTCTGTTTAAGCGTTGTACGTCAAGTACTTTGAGGTTAGATTTTCTCTGAAAGAATCCAACGAGATAGACTGATCAACGTTCTTGATAATTCTGATGCGGAGGTTTAAAAGATAGAATGAAGGCTTGAAGACTGTTCTTATCAAAAACAGAGTTAGAGATCAAACAATTAGCCACGTCTGCAGACTTGACTTTTATTATAACTTTACCAAGCCTCTTAATGAGAAGAATATTATTCTTAATAGACTCAGAAACGACACGAAAAAGTACAGAAAAATGCATCAGCGTTGACTTATTTGAGTATACATATACGACGAAGGGGAGAATGTCATTCTTAGAATATTTATTAATCGAGATATTCCTTGTTCTAGCAGGCGCCGATGCCGATGCACCTAAGCAGGACACGCTGTTCGAAAAATTTTTCTTGAAGTGAGGTGGATCGACAGCCAAAACTTTCAATCTCATCTCCTCGCTTGTTACCTCAGCACTACGCTTGCGACTAGCTCTTTCATCATTGATATCTATGGGAAGCGACAGGTCGCTTAATGGCCGTGTCGTCGACGATGACGACAGATGTTGGCAGGGAGGAGACGTCACCACCGCCACCATTACTGCCGGTGGCTTCCGCCATCAAATTAGTAAGCATTCGGTTCATATTTTTGTCCGAGGAGGCGTTTGCCAAATGCGCACCAGGAATCGGAAGATGATGAAGAACAAGGAGAAGATAGAGAACGAGAATTCGATTTCAATGAGGGAGAGAAGTTATTACGCGATATAGACCTAACGGCGGCCTCTAATCCCCCCCCCTCACCGCTCCGATACCGAGGGTCGATGACCCCGACATGGGACCGAGAGAACGCGATTCGCGAAGAGATAGAGGAGAGCACAAAAATAAACTCAAACTCACGCCAGCTTAGCAGGCCAAACTAGAGCAAAAAAGCGCTACATAAACGACTTACACGAGAAAAGCCTCGTAAAATATCGCAGCGAACGAATGTTGCATCCAACCACCATGTGTGCATCCAACGCGCCATCGCGGAACTTCTTTAAATTTCTAGTGTTGATAGTGTTTCTCACATATGTAGCGTAAAATAAAGATTTTTAATATTATATTACATTATCTGAAAGAAAGACGTTGTTTCCTTATTGTATCAATTATTGCGAAGAATATTATCAGAATCTCGGTGGCTTAATGGCTTAAGATGCTCATACGGAAAAGAAATCCGAGTTCAAGTCCCGGCCGAGATGATATTTTTCACAATAAATTTATTAATAATTACAACATATGAACATTTTTTATAATATGATGTTTGATGATACGAGTAGCATCAAAGTATTAAAATTGCTTGTCAATTTAATTCGAGATTACTAGAATGATTTAAATTGCGTTTATAGTTCGGAAAAACAATTTAATGCGCAAAAAGACTACAGTATGGTATATATGCAAGTACATATATAATGTATATTAGTAATTCAAGATTGAATTATTTAAAGCAATAAAGATCCTTCAACCGTAATAGGCATTTTAAATTTCTAATGGACATATTATTCATGTTCAGCTAACAAACTTTTTGTTGAGAATGTTTATTTCTAACTATATTTTAGCCTGTTAATTTAAGATGTTTTAGTTGAACATATATATTGGTGAGTTTACATTAATATAAAACATACGTAAAAAATGACGGACAATATAACATAAATATGAAATTACGAAATTTTCATTTCCTATTTTAAAAATTTATAATTTAAAGCTAATTGAAGGCATAGTGTTAACATTTGTAATAACTTAATATACACTTAATCTGAAATTTAATATAAATTGAGAGAATTCAATATTTGAAAAAGTCTTAGAAAATATTTATTATCAAATCTACGAAGAGTCTACAAAAATAGAAGAGTAAAAAAAAATAGATTATCGTCTTTATATTAAATTTCTTTATATTAAAATTATATTAAAATTCAGTATTTGTTTGTTTAAACAAATTTTCATTACATATTTCATTACATTAAAAATCGATACCTTTTAAATAAAAAATAATTTTAATATATTAGGTGTACAACTTTGCTTCCGCCGTTTTTTTTCCGAAATTCGAGGCTTTATTGTAAAAAACTGGTTATACATTTATGATTCAAAGTATTGTCCATCGCTGACCACTACTTTCTCCCATCTTTCGGGTAGCGTACGAATCCCGCGTCGAAAAAACTGGTCATCTTTTGAGGCTATCCACGAATCGATCCAATTTTTTACTTCTTCATAAGACCGGAAGTGCTGGTCAGCCAGGCCGTGTGCCATTGATCGAAACAAGTGATAGTCAGAGGGAGCAACGTCTGGAGAATACGGCGGGTGGGGTAGGACTTCCCATTTCAACGTTTCCAAGTATGTCTTGACCACTTTCGCAACATGGGGTCGAGCATTGTTATGCTGCAAAATCACTTTATCGTGTCTCTCGTTGTATTGCGGCCGTATTTGTCTTTCAATGCTCGGCTCAAACGCATCAATTGCGTTCGATACCGATCGCCTGTGATTGTTTCAGTCGGTTTTAATAATTCATAATATACACTACACCGAGCTGGTCCCACTAAATACAGAGCATGACCTTGGACGTCAAAATCACCGTTCTTGAAGCGTTGAAACCACTCACGACACGTTCTTTCACTAATAGCGGCCTCACCATAAGTATTTGAGAGCATTCGATGAGCCTCAGCCGCAGATTTTTTCATATTGAAACAAAAAATTAAAACCTCCCGCAAATGACGAGAATTTGGCTCGTAAACTGACATTTTCAATCGAAAATAACTTTATGATGCAGACACAAATCGACTAATGTTTCTATGGGGTTATGTTGACAGATGCACAAGTTTATTGTATGACGTCTATGATCTATTTATTTCGACCACCACCTACCGCTAAAGGAAACCATCTATAGGAAAACGGCGGAAGCAAAGTTGTACACCTAATATCTTTATTATTAACAAAAAAAATATTTCTTATTATTGTTTTTTCCTATTCACAATATAAATAAAGGAACACTTTTTTTTTAATGTCGAAAATGATTCTGATTCAAACATTTCATATTTAAATTCATATATTGACTAAATTCTTGTGTTAGTTGCTTTAAGAACTATACTATAAATACAACTGTTCCATTCATTAAGTACATGATTTTAATTTATAAATCTTCTATAAATTTTGATGTCTTAAATTTCAGATTTAATTTTATTCCAATAGTCTCCAGAAAATCGAAGTATCATTATGAGATAATTCATATAGACTTTGAAAATTATAATTTTTTCGACTATTTTAGAAAAAAATAGACGATACAAACGATCTGATACATCCGTGTACAAAATAAACATATGAAGAAATAAAAATTTCAAAAACAAATGACTACAAAAATTAAAAAATTAATAAAACAATTTATACGGAAAGAATTTCGAAAAAAGTTGACTCCCTAGATATGACAGAAAAGCCAAAAGAATCTTTTTTACTCTCTATTTACAAAATGTATTCTTTTTCTATCCCATTTCTGTTCTAAAAAAGTATTCCTAAAGGTCCCAAAGAATTCACTTTTATGTCATCAATTGTGTCTTTTTCGTGTTCAAAAAGTATCCTTTTTTAGTCTAAATGAATTTGCAACAAAATTGAAACAACTTTTAATTAGTATTTTAATGGAGTTCTAAAGCTATTTATTTCATGCTTTTTCTGGAATCGAAAAGTTAGATAGGTTGGACTTGTTGGAATGTTCCGAAATATGAAATAAAAATTAATTAAAATAGGTGCTTGAATTAATTCTCGCTGTTCGAGAAAGGACCGTATTTGTACTATTTTAACATGGTTGAAAGTGAATTGATATATGAAAATATTGTCAATAGGCTTTAATAATCAGTATGTAATATTTGATCGGATGCAAAAAGCATATTTTTTATCGCATTAAAAATGTCGAATTTTGTACCAAAAAAAGAGCATTTGCGGGAAGCATTATTTTTCCGTTCTAATCTCAAGAAATCTGTTGCTGAAGTCATCATTTGCTAGTGGAGGCTTATGGAGAGCATGCTCTATCTGAAACAATAAACAGAGATTGGTTTAGATCGAAGACAATAATTTTTAACATGGCAAAGAGCGCCCTGGTCAGCCGAAAAAGTTTGAAGATGGAGAAATGAAGACATTACTTCGAGAAGATTCATGTCAGATGCTCAAAGAATTATTCCGAAACATTAAATGAATCAACCATTAGCAAACATTTAAAAGCAATAGGAATGAGCCAGAAGCTTAGAAAACTGGATTCCACATGAATTGCGAAAAAGAGACATTGCGAAATGTTTAGCCATTTGTGAATTGCTCCTTCAAAGACAAAAACGAAAGTCGTTTTTGCGAATTGTGACTGCAGGCGATGAAAAATGAATTCGTTACGACAATCCTAAGCGCAAGAAATCATGGATGGATTCCTGGAGAACCATCAACATCAACGTCAAAACAGAATATTTATGGAAAGAAGGAATTTATGGAAATGCTGTGCATTTGGTGGGATTAAGTCGGTGTAGTGTATTGTCCTGGTGAAAATTTTTTCAAAATGTTTCACATAATTTTTAGAATTTCTATATAGTTTTTCAGAATTTCTCTATAATTTTATAACTTTCTCACATTTTTTATATGAATTGGAACATTTCTCAGAAAATCTACATCTTTTCTCAGAATTTTTCATATGTGTTACTAATGAAATATCGTAAGATTTTTAAGATTTTTTTGTAAGTATAATTTCTGATGAAATGTTATAATATTTAATAAATTTTAAAATACTTTTTAAAAATTATGAGATGAGAAATTTCTGAATATTTCACTTGTATGTACCATATGTGAAAAATTCTGAAAAAAGAGAAGAGAGAACTGTAAACTTTCCAAATATCTCTGAATATTTCTGAAAAATGTTCCAATTTATATAAAAATTATGAGAAAAATTTTCACCAGGGATGAGCTGCTGCAACTGAGTCAAACCATCAATATTAAACGCTACGATGTCAATTACTTAGATCCGGATTCGACTCCCGGCTAAGGTAATATTTTTCGCAATAAAAATTAATTATTTACAGATTTTAATATGTCATGTTCAACATTATTAAGATCGTTTCGAAGTTGCGAATAAGTTGCGCATAAAAAATTTGTTAAATTGCTAATCAATTTAACTCATGATATTACTGCGGTAGTTTATTGAGTTAGTATTTCAAGAATTACATACGTAGTATATAAATTCACACAAGAATCATATAAGTATTTAAGATCCACTAAACCGTTTTGATTTTTATAGTTTATGTTAACACATATATGATCCTATAATATATTATATTATTTATTTACGTCGCCTAAAGAGACGTTCTTCATATATCAATTATTGCGAAGAATATTATTAAGACCTCGATAGTCCAAATACTTAGGACGCTCGCATGGAATGTAAGAGATCCGAGTTCGAATCCTGACCGAGGTAATATTTTTCGCAATAAGAATTAATTATTTATGGATTTTAATATGTCATTATTATGATCATTTCGAAGATGCGAATAAGCATCAAAAATTTGTTAAATTGCTAGTCAATTTAACTCGTGATATTACTGCGATAATTTATTGAATTAGCGTTTCAAGACCGAAAAATCATTTCGGGGTGCGTTTCTAAGAATTACATACGTATTATAGTATATAAATTCACACAAGAATCATACAAGCATTTAAGATCTAGCTAGACCATTTTAGGCTTTAATTTCTATAATTTGTGTTGTCAATTACTCAATTTGAATCGAACACTCAAATAAAAACGCAATATGCCAAAAGACATGACAAAGTCATTCTTCTTCAACGCTTATAAATCACATGTTGCAGAATCAGGAAATCTTGGAGGTACTTGGATGGATTATCTTATCCCATTCGCCCTACTTATCAGATGTTGCTCCTTCAGATTATCATTTATTTCGGTCGATGCAGCATGGTCTTTCTGAGCAGTACTTTAATTATTTCGAAGATGTAAAAAATGGCTTAACTGGATCGCCCCGAAAGAACCTGAATTTTTTACGACGGAATCCATTTGTTATCCGAAAAGTGGGAAAAAGTGTAGCTTTCGATAGACAATATTGTGAAAATATTGTGTAAAATATTAGATACCTTTTTGATGAAATAAACATGATTTTTTATAATAAAAAACAGCGAGAATTAATTTAAGCACCTAATATATTTTGCGACAAAAACGTTTTTTAACAAAGAAAATATTTTAAAATATAAATCATTTGTTAAAAGCATATATATTATATGTTTCTTTGTATTGTCATATTTTTTGCCGCAGTACATATTTTTATTAATTTATATTTCTGAGAGTCGATTGTTCCATCTATTATTCCAATGAAGCATCTAAGTCTAATTCTAAGAACTCGACATTATTTATTCGTATAAACTATGTTTGTGAATTATTATTTCGTAAATACAGGTTGCAAAACTTTCGTATCAAGCAAATGTTGTCGACTTGATAACTTGAGATGCCATGTTACACTAAGAAATATATCAATAAAAATATATCAATTTTGAAATTTTTAATCTTTCTCGGCATAAACTTCACCTCACAAATACATATTATGCGTAAATTACTTTAATCCTGGAAAAGGATTTTTGAATTTGTAAAAGAGAAAAAAGTTTTTGTTATATAAAAATTATATGATTTAGTAATACAGACGGCTTTAGGATCCCTTTAAACTTCATTTT
>NW_017259184.1:860873-881402 GCF_001594045.1 Atta colombica | reverse complement strand
TATATTTAATATATATATTTTGTATGTATATTTTTTATATGTATACAAAATGCAAAAACTAATTTCTATTACCTACTCGCAGCAATCATTCAAGCATGTTCCAATGGCGGCAGATCATAACTTGCAGCGGGAACAATTTTATACAAGTATATTGTGATCGAGCCAAAAATGAATTTTTTTTCGAACCCATTACGAATAGAAAAAGAATTTCTTTAAGTTAACTTCGATTTAACTCTGTAAAGAATATTTTTTTAATCGTCGAAAAGGAATTCTTTTTTTCATTTTGAACAAATTACGCAAATTCATAAAGAAGTTAAGAAAATGAATTTTTTCGAGTTCAAATGGATTAGTTATGTTATCTGGGAGTCTGAAAATTAACTTTATTGATTCAATTGTAAATGGACATTAGATCGATATGCAATATGTCTTTTTTAAGTATTTCGATAAAACCATTTCAGTTCAGATTGTAATTGCCAACTTTAGTCATCAGTCAATCTCAATTTTAATGGGACTTTAGAAAAGTGTATAATTAATATATATGTATATTATACTACAGGAATTTGTTATGCCCAGCATTAGCAATTTTGAAAAATATACAATAATCTAATTAACACTTCTTCACTTATCTTCTTACGTTTATTACACGTCGTTAGATATATAAAACCTGTCACAACAATTAACATCAGCACGCATTAGCGAGAAATCTTCACAGCTCAAAAGATTGTTTTGCCATTATGGTATTGATAATATTGGTTGTCCTTTTTTTAAACATGTCATAAAAATCGTCAGACCGCATTCGGATTCGTAATTTCCATAAAATTAGGATAAATTATTAATGCCATAATGATGATATTAATATTGGTTGTAAGATTAGGAAACAAAAAGGAAAGAATTAATACAAAGTAAAGATTAAAAACTTATTGTTTTTACCTTAGAACATTCGAGAATCGATGGACTAAACAGGAAGACAGCCTACATGTCAACACATTGCTCGATACAAATGTAATGACATGAGAGAAACGGGAAAAACATGACAACGTTTCGCAACAAATACGTTGAACCAATCAGAACGAGAAACAAATAATGTCACTTATTGGCTAATAAATCTATAAAAGATAAATATGCTTCTGAAAGAAATTCTGTATTATTTTGCTTGTTTAATCCGTTTTATTTGTTTAATTATATGGATCATCTCAGAAATTAGCCTTTTATTACACTTATATTAAATTAACTTTTCGTTATCCAATATCTGAACTCCTTTCCAGTCAAAATTATTATTATTATTCATCCTGTGTATAGACATCCCTGACGGTGAGCCGCATTTCTTTCTTATGTCAGAACTGTACTCATCGATACAGCTGTTTTTAGCTGTCTTTTAGTTTGGCCCACGTATGCAGCGTCACAATCCTGATATAAGATCTTATACACCATACTGCTATGAGCTATAACTTCTACTGAGTACTTCTTTTCCAGTTTTGAAAAAATTTTTTAATGTGTTTAGAATTGAAAAACCGTTTGGAATTGAAAAAATTTTAATATTTTATATTTTTTTGTAATAAATGACAAATTTTCTAAAATGTTCTTTATAAAATAAAGCGTTTTTCTTTGATATATTTTTTGAAATATTTCCATTGTTCGATTTGATTTTACTCGTTTCTTTTTATTAGAAAAAGATATTTCTAATTATCAAGCCTATTCTTATTCGAGAAAATGAAAGTTGAAAGTAGATAACAATTCTCAATCAAAAGACTAATTGCCTCCATAAGATTTTTCTTGTAGAAGGATGGATCTGAAAGGAAGATTTATTCACCATGCCATAAATAATTCCTCTTTTATATGATACAGAATAGTGAGAGCAAAAATTCAAATATCTGTCGAAAAACATAGATTTTTTTTATATACAATAAATCAAAAGACAGTAACATCAAGGAAATTTAAACTATTACTCTCATCTATCTCCATTATGAACCGTATCTTCCGTGTAACGAATTAAAAACTCTTACAGTCAACGGCTAGGTCAGTAGACACTTTTTGAAAAAAGTGACAAATCCAAAGATACATTTAAAATCAGGATTCAAACAGAAACCATTCAGTTTGCTCTACTAACTAGAAACTGTTCGCGACATAGCTAGCTGTTTTTGAAATGCTCTTTTTTATCACATTGTGTAGAAAAAACGTCAAATAATACATGGACTATTGATGGAGACTATTATGCGTAATGGATATCCATATTTATGGATTTTCATCAGTCTATAGGCTCTTGGTTCAGGTTGTGGTGGAACTAAACCCTAGTATTGGATTAGACTTATTAACTTTCAAATTTGATGGTATCTTTTACAAACAGATTTATAGTACGTCTATGGGCTCTCCACTATCTCCAATTATTGCGAACTTTGCGTTGCAAAATTTGGAATTGAGAGTACTGAATCCAATTCCAATAAAACTACCATTTTATCTGTGATATTGATGACATTTTCTTGGTCACGCCTGCAGACTCACTTGATGATATTTTAAGAGTTTTTAATTCGTTATAGAGAAGATTATGGTTCACATGAAGGTAGGTGAGAGCAATAATTTAAATTTGATGTTACTGCTATTTTAATTGATAATAAACTGTCTTTTGATTTATATAAAAAAAAATTAATATTTGAATTTTTGCTCTCACCATCCCCTCCTCCTCCCGTATCACATAAAAGAGGAGTTATTTGGCATGAATAAATCTTTCTTTCAGATCTATCCTTCTACAAGAAAAATCTTATGGAGGCAATTAGTCTTTTGATTGAGAATTGTTATCCATTAACTTTCATTTTCTCGATAATTAGGAATAGGCTTAAATATCTGTTTTCTAATAAAAAGAAATGAATAAAAAACAAATCGAACAATCGAAATATTATACAAAGAAAAACAATTTCTTTTATAAAGAATATTTCAGAGAATTTGTCATTTATACAAAAAAATATAAAATATTAAAACCAGTTTTTCGATTCCAAACACATTAAAAATTTTTTTCAAAACTGGGAAAGACCTCAGTAGAAATTATGGCTCATAGCGATATAGTATAAGCTCTCATTAGGATTGTGACGCACATACGTGGGCCAAAACTAAAAGAAAGCTAAAAACATGTGTCAATGAGCACAGTTCTGACATAAGAAAGAAATGCGGCTCACCGTCAATAATTTTTATACACAGGATGAATAATAATCATGATTTTGAAAGGAATTCAGATATTGGATAACAAAAAACTAATTTAATATATAAGCTAATTTAATATAATAAAAGGCTAATTTCTGATGATGATCCATACAATTAAACAAATAAAATGGATTAAACAAGCAAAATGATACAGAATTTCTTTCAGAAGCATATTTGCCTTTTATAGATTTATTAGCCAATAAGTGACATTATTGGTTTCTCGTTCTGATTAGTTCAACTCCTTCTACGTATTTGTTGCGAAGCATTGTCATGTTTTTCCCGTTCCTCTCATGTCATTACGTTTGTTATATCGAGCAATCTATTAACATGTAAGCTGTCTTCCTGTTCAGTCCGTCGAGTCTTGAATGTTCTAAGGTAAAAACAATAATTTTTAATCTTTACATTATGTTAATTCCTTTTTTTTGTTTTCTAATTTTAATAATTTTACAGTCAATACCACCATTGCGGCATAATAATTTATCCTGATTTTATGGAAATTACGATTCCGAATCTGATTTTAATTTGCGATATTTAAAAAAAAGAACAATCAATACCATAATGGCAGAATAATAGTCTTTTAATCTGTGAAAATTTCTCGCTGAAGTGTGCTAATGTTAATTGTTGCGATAGGTTTTATATAATATCTAACGATGTATAATAGAAGAAGATAAAAATAGTATTGACGTAAGTTATATATCCACTGAAAATGATCCGAAACGTATGGAAGAATTTGTGTTTGTAACAATATATTTTATTGCACCATGTAATGTGCTTGGATCATTTAGCTCTTATATTCAATTTTATTGAATTTATAATTTAATTTAAATTTAAATAAATTTTATTAATTTCATTAATTTTAAATTATAATATTGGTAATTATTTAATACCAAAAATTAAAAATTAACATTTAATGAATTTCTTTGACATGTATTGTAAGAAAGATTCACCAAATGATTAATGAATTAATTAATACCAATTACGTTTATAGGTTTCTTGCAAAAAAAGGTAGTTGTTATAAAACTTATATCAATATTGTTTACATTTACAAGATCTAATACTTTGAATCTTCAGTGGACAATATAATGAGAATGGGAATGAAATTTGTTTTTTTTCATACTTATGTTTACTGTAATGTTAGTGCAAGCAAGACTAAATTTCTGGAAAGATTTAATCCCTCAAAAAGCAATAATCAATTATCTATTTCCTAAGGATCCCGGTATAGTAAGAGTAAGAAAGCCAGAAATTAAAACTGCAGTGAACAATGTAACTACAATGGATTTTGTAAGCATGATTCTCTTTTAATATCTTATTTTATTATAAAGGCACATTTGAAAAAATAAGAAATTTGAATTAAATAAGAAAGTTATATTAATGTATATCGAAAAATTAATTTTTATGGCAGATGAAAACAACTTTTGTTTCGACAGTGCAGATCAACTATATAAAATTTTGAATAGAATTTTCTTTTACAAATAAAACAATAATTTATTATTTTGCCTGATGAAAAAATTTTGCTGATATTATTCCACACTTTGGAACATTTTAACAAAATTGCTGAAAATTTGTTGAAATTTCACTGAAAGTTAATTTTTCAGTTAACATACTAAAAAATCGAAACTGAAACTGAATCGAAATTATTTTGAAATTTCTTTGAAATTTTTGTTAAAATTTTTCTGAAATTTTCCTAAAAATGAATTTTTTAGCTAAAAATCGCTAAAATTAGACTGAAATTTTTCTGAAATGCTAAAATGTTGAAAAGTGTTGCAAACGTGGATTAATTTCAATGAATTTTTTCCACCAGGATTGTGTAAAAAAGTATATTAAATAAAAATATATAAAATACTATAACATAATAATGAAATTATTAAAAAACGAATTTTTTTTTAATGCTTTGTATGTTTACTACAAAGATTGGTTTAGTAGAGAGATATGGTTACTCTGCTGAGGAGCATTACGTCACAACAGAAGATGGTTATATTTTGACGATTCATAGAATATCAGCAAGTCCTTTGTATAAAGGTCGACAGAAAAGAGGGATTATATTCTTTCAAAATGGTATCCTCGCTTCATCTGATTTCTGGGTGTTAACTGGTCCTGACAAAGACCTTGGTGAGTGACCCTCAATACATAATGCATTTAATATAATTTTGATTAATATATTGAAAGTTAAGTGTTCCTAGCAATCAAGAAGAGCATTTTGGACAAAGAGGAAATATACGTTGAACTAGTTTTGAATTGAATAAGAAAACTAGTTCAAAACTAATTCAATGTATATTTTCTTTTTCCCAAACTGCTTTTTTTGATTAGGAAATACTCAACTTTCAATGAATATTAATAAAAATCGCATTAAATGCTTCTTAAAAATTAAAACACAAAAGTTGATGATATCTACTGCAACAACTGTTCTCAAAAAAGAATGCAGTTTAAAATTCCGAAAATTTAAAATATACCGATAAAATTTTTGATATTTTAACTTCCCCTCAAAGGGGAAAATAGTGCCATACTGTGTATATCATAATTCACAACAAGAAGCTATCAATAAACATTATTTCGTGGCACTATTTTCGAAAAACGAGGAAAAAAAATGCAAATGTAGCGTGCGGAATTCGCATGTAGAATATGAAATCCGTGTATAGAATGCTGATATGGCATTCAGCGAATTCCGCATTCCGCATTCTATATCTGCCCAAGTCAAAATTTTGACTCTTGGTTAAACTTTAATTCTATTATATAATAGGAGCTAAAATATCAAGATAAGATCAATTACAATATAATGACATAGTTTATTGCTACTTTGATTATAATGGTGTCGCAAATTTTTCTTTTTATTGCTTTTAGTGTTAAAATAAATTGATTTACAATAGGAGTTAAGATAGCAAAATAGGTTTAATCATAACCTCTATTAAAACTTCATCTGTTACTTGGAATACATTACTATTTATAAATTCGGAAACGCCTGCGATTTTCTCACATTTCACGGAAATTTTCACGGAAAGTATATCGGTGAAGAAAAATCGTAGCGAAGATTTTAAAGATGCATTTTAAGAGGAAAAATAAAGTTTTAAACTGGAATTTGGATTTTGACTCTATGATATTTTCGAAATTACATAAAATTGAAATTTTAAAAAAATATTTTTTTTCAATATTTTTGTTGATCTTTGAAGCGCTCAATGTGGGTGAAATCAAACAAAATTTAATAAACAATATATTTAATAAACAATATATTTCAAATAGATTACCTAAGCTTTAAAATGCTTTCAGAAAAAAATTGCTGCAAAGATTTTTCACAAATTGACTTTTTTATTGTGTATAATTTTATTATTTGAAATCTTACTTTTTCTAAAATTTAAAGTTGTATATTCTTCCTCTTTAAAACGCATTTTTAAAAACTTTTCTATGATTTTTTTTCATCGAGATATTTAAGATTTTTGTGAAATATAAAAAAATTGTAATTATTCCCGAATATATAAACGATATAGTATAACGGGTTCTAGCCCAACTGTAGGCGACTGATGCAGTAACATTGCCTGAGCTTTTTCTAAGTTTCGTCCCCTCTATCACATTTCTTCAGGAATACATATGGAATAGTTCAAACATGAGAGATCAAAAATGCAAGCACCGATACGACAGCTGTGTTAGTGTAATAAAAGATTTTTTTAAAGACATTCGACAAATTAATATGATATGTTTCGCGATGACATCATGAATATAATTTTGATACATTGCGCCGTTGCCAAGTAGTATGCACAATGATATAAAATTTAAAGATCGAGATACATTGTGACGTTGTCAAATACTGCGCATAATGATACATGTCCCACTCGCTGTAGTCTTAAACTCATTGTCATAGTATTCGTGCTCTCTCTCTCCTACTCATTGTGGTTCTATACTTATCATAATATTCACTCTCTCTTCTTCCCGTTATATTCTCTCCTGTGTTCTCTTTTCTCCTTGCTCACAATTTTAAATAAATATGGTATTTGTTTTAGGATTTTTTAATGATATGATTTAGTAATGATTTTAATTTAGCAACTAATTAATATAATATAATAATATTTTTAGTAATATAAATAGCTGAGCTTAATTATCAAATCATTATAAATTATTATTTGAATAGGTATTGAAGACTTATTGTACTTATGTCGTACTATTGAACAGCTATCATATTATTAATTAATTCTAAATAATAGAGAAAGAAGATTCTTTTTCACTCGTGGCAAAAAGAAACAGGAATGTACAGGTTTCAAAGTTACGTAACAAGTAGATGATGTCATAGAAGGGAGCGAAAAAAATATTTTAGGATTGTGGAGGAAACCTAGAAAGAAATAGAAATTAGAATTATAATTTCTTATTGTACAATTTTTATTTTTATAACTTGATTAACTTATTCGAGAAAAAAATTGCGCGCTTTCTTATCATATAATTCTAAACCGCTGAATAGAAGCAGAGAAAAAGGAGAAAGTTTTTTAAAATAATTCAGTAATATATTTAAGTATCATATACATTTTTTTATAAAACATTTATTTATTTCTTACTTTAAATGTAACGCAATGTATACAATTTCATCTGAAGCGCACATTACTAATTCACACTCCATGATTGAAGTTTCATAAATCTTCACGCAATCTTTTAATGCATCACATTTATTGCTAATACAATTTTGGCGTATAGTCACACACAAATTATTGATATATATTCTCTCGCACGCAATTTTATTAAAAAGATATGGTATATTTATTTTATGGGCTTTTATGATTTTACAATAGGATGATACAAGTACAATTTTAATAATATTTTAATAGTATAAGTCGATCTCTCTCTCTCTCTCTCTCTCTCTCTCTCTTTCTCTTTCCAAACCGAACGCGCTTTCTTATTAAGTAATTTAATATCATGAAGATATATGAAGAAAGAATGATGAAGAGATTAGGGAAAAGATAAATTTTCAAAGAAATATATTTTTTAATATAGATTTATTTATCTAATATTTAATGCAGCATATACAATATAATTTAAACCATAGACTACTAGCACACATTCTATAATAGCATTTTTATCATAAATTTTGTGCAAAGTATTCGCAGCATCGCGTTTATTAGTAATACAACTTTGTTTTAAAAATAATACAAAATATTTGAATTGTTTACTAACACCATGCGCATATTGACTTAGTTTATAGCATGCATGACACATTGCTCGAGCTCAAATAAGAAGAGTGCGGTTGTTAGTTTCATGTACATGTATCATACAAGGACAATGTTATTTTTTCCGTACCACATAGTTTAATAAATTCTACATTCAAATCTTGAATCGGTGGTGATGATGATGGGACAGCATTAATCGTTCAATATAATGCACTATCAATGACGCCACGTAGTATGAGGCATTATGCGATTGCCTTGATTGTCGCTGATTGCAATTTACATGAGATGTCTCACGACGATTCTGATGTCCAAGAATTTATATGCTGTCAATATCAATGCATTTCATTTTTTCCAGATATGAGGTATGTAACGAGATTTTGAAAATGTATGGGAAAACGTATGAGAAGATGCGATATAAAAAATAGAAAACATGTACCATAAATAGATTTTAGAAAAATACATAACGTATAAAATGTATAATCAAAATTTTATAAAAATTGAATAAATTTACTCGCATGCTTCATTCTGTTGAATTGGAACGTAAGAGTTCATGAGACGTTTTCAAGGGTGTATACTCTAATAAAAGCAATCTCTATATAGTAGGAGTGGTTCACAGAGCGACTGATGTAATAAGACTTATGTATCATAAGTCTTTTTTTTTAAATAGTGATTCTCACCACAAATTTTCAGTAATGTCGCCAAGTCTCACTAATTAGCGCTAATTAGCGCTCACCATTTCACGTTATTCAGCAACATATCCAAATTATCATTGAAAATTATTATTTTCACATCAAGAGTTATTTCAATTTCGCTTCTGTGTGCGATTTTACTTTAATATAGATATCATAATTACATTTTATGACATTGAAGTAATATATGCTCCACAAAGTCTATGTGCATTGAGAAAAAAAATGGTTGGAATAACCATAATATAATTATAATTTATATTATATAGTCACTTTTTGAGACAACCATAAATTTATAATTGTTTTGATCATATAAATTATAGTAACCTAAATTTAATTATGATCATAAAACATTAAATTATGATCATAACGACCATAATATCTATTCATTCAATCACATTGTATAGTTATCTTATACATAAATTGTATTTGCATATAGTAAATTATACTATAAAATGTTGTAACAACAAACACAATTAAAAATATAATTAAAAGTAAAAAGTAGAAAGTACAAGTAGAATCTATTACTACCAAGATTTGGAAATTGGTAGCAAAATTAGATGATTATTACGAAATCATATGACAAATAAAATTGTGACAAACCAAATTGTTAATTCTTTTAAACGAAATAATTTGGAAATTGTGACCAAACAATCCCTTTTATGTAATAAAATGTATATAATTATATCTTAACGAAAAAAATAATTTTTATTATTATTACTTTTTATTTTTCCATTTCAATTCATTATTTATTGTTTTGCATACCTATCTTATTAATTGCAATTAATTAATAAAAAACGCATCGCATTGTCGGTAAGATTTGAACCTACGATCACTAGAACGGTAGCCTAATACGCTGTGCTAATCGTACGCTGAGCTAATCGTACGCTTGTGATCGAGACATTGCCAACATTACTTATATTTCCTACCGTAACCATTCTTAATTTCATGCCTTTGCTGCTAGTTTAATATTATTAATATTTGAGGAGATTACATGGAAACGAAATACGCTATTAATACGATATTTATTAACATAGTTAACATAGTTATTAGGAAATGATAATGACAAAGTGATTGTTTTCAGTCTCGAGAGATCGTCCGACCGTGGCGGGCGTGTTTCGTCTCGCTGCGATCTGAGTGTTGTGTGTTTTATTTTTGAGCATGTGACTTGCTTTGACTGTGATATAATTCTTATTCCTGGTATTTTTTTTTTAAGAAAAATGTTAAATTATTATTCATGTAAATATGGTCAAATATACTTTTGCTACATGGAAAAAAATATTTGGTTGAATTAATTGGAATTGTGGTGGAAAATGAACGAGCCAGAATTTTATAATAGTTTACTAGATTTCTAGTTTAATTTAGATTAATAGAAAGTTAGATTCTGGTTATTTCAAACAGAATTCTGGTAGATTAGGAATTGGTTATTACAACCAGAATTCTGATAGATTTAACCAGAAATCTAATAAACTTAATTAAATTTCTAGATTGTTCATTTTCCATAATTTCAGTTCGGTTAATTCAATCAAATCTGTTTTTTCCGTGTGTAGTATTGCCAAACATTTAATGCAAATAATTACTTTTACAATTATTTTCTTTTTATAATACGTATAGTAAATTTGACTAATTAAATTTAGTAGTTAGATTAGAAAGATAAAAATTTATAGTAGTTAGAAGTACAATTAAATGTGCTATTAATATACACACTATTTGAAAATGACTGCAGATTTTTCCATTTTTTTAAATATATTTTTTAGTTATATAGTATTATAACATGTAAATAGTAAACAAATGATAAAAAAATGGTTATATTCATTATAATAATATAATAGTCATTATGATTGCAATTATTACATAAAAATGGTTATTTCATTTATCATTACATATTTTCATATTTTACTATATATTTGAAATTATCACAATTTATTTATAGTACAATTTTTGTACGGGTTGATAGAACTATACATATAAACTTATTGTTACTAACATTATGGCAATAATAACTATAAAAATGATGCTTCTAACCATAATTATTTTACCATGCAATTATAAATACGATATATTCTCTGAGTGTGTGAGTTTCGCTGTATGTTCCATCAGTAACATCATGAATCGTATAATGACATGTAATAAGATTTAAATTTATGCAATTATCAAACTCCGAATCACACACATTGATATGTTTACATATCTGTTATGTCTTATGCTTGGTATTACTGCGAGTAAGCACGTTTTGAAATCCAAGTTCTTTATACTGCGACTGAAATGCATCATCGACGAACACTATTGTTTATTAATTTCACACAGCATAATGAAAACGTATAATTCTTGTATAACGTTTAAAGTATAACATCTACAGATGTTTTTTGCGATGACTGCGATGACTGCTTAGAGCTCTCTTTCGTTCATGAGTTTCCTATTTCATTATTTTTATATATCATTTATTTTTATTTTTTCATTTTTTTATTCATTTATTTTTCCTTTCGGATGTATTCAATGTGGAATTCTATTTATCTTTATAAATATGCGAGTTAATTTTCAGTTAATTCATCAAGTCTATATTAAATTATGCAATGACACATATATAAGAATGCACTTTGACAATATCGAATCTTTTTTTATATCTAAGGGATCAGCATCAGCGACAATAAAATCTGTCTGTTCCCATTCTCTTTTCAAAAATGAGTTTAAGCAGTGTATTATTCAATGTGAAATTTTATGTATCGTTACAGATATAGTGTTAGTTTTTCATTGTTGGCCAACTGATCCCTTAGATAAAAATAAATAGGGGAAACCGCAGATAGTAGACTCATTTTTCAAATTTTTACAGACGAAATTAAGAGACTTATCGAAAAAATGAACTCTACACAAGATACTATATACATTTGACTACCTAATAATATTTTAATAATAAAAGAAAACTGATAATTAATATGAACAAAATTGCATTTTTCTAATAAAATTCCATCTGATTAAATTAGCCTCGGGGCCGGGATAAAATGACTAATAGTAAGAGGTAATTTGATTAACACTATTAAAATAAAGGTTAATGTATATTTAATCTATCTACATATCAACAAAGCTTTTATAAAAATGTATTTTAAACATAAACATGTTCATAAAACTTTTATAAAAATGCATTTTAAACACAAACATATTTATAAAATAAAAAAAATATAACTTTTTATCTTGTTATTAGATAAATAACAATTTATCTAAACCGAATTGTTATCCGAATTACAGTTATAACAAACATAATACGATAAGGTACTCTTTATTTAGAATGTGTCTATACATGTTCACAAAATTACCTTCCTTTTAATTTTAATTATCCATCCTTTTAATTACTCTTAATGTTTTCACATTATTATTAATGCTACTTCTATTATACTTAAAAGTAATTTTAAAAAAGAAAGAAAGATATATGAACATATATATATGAACATATATATAGACATATTTCATATACAATTATGTTTATGAATATTTATACATGTTTATATATAAATGATCATAAACGTATAGTATAATTTATTATATTATGTATGTTTATACATATTTATACATATTTATGCATGAAAAATTTTTTATACATGTAATTTAACTATTATTGCATATTTTTATTATTAAAATTCATTAAAACTATAAAAATTATTGCATTATGCATTTAAAATAAAAGAGAATACTTTCTAAATTCTTTTAAGTGAAATTTCAAAGAGAGTTAAAATACAACTTTATATGGAGCAGAGTGAGATCGTCCTGGTAAAAAAAATTGATAAAAATGCAATTGAGAACGATAGGATTTTTTTCCAATTTGTTTTTCTGTAAGTTTATATCATTTTCTATTGTTGATCTCGCGAGAGCATCACGATTGATATAAATCCTAGCATATTTTATCGGATTATAAAATTTGTACAAAATTCCTATAAGATCTGATTCAAATTAGTGAATTTACAAATCATATTCAAAATGATAGGATTTTTCTATTGTTCTTTGTCAATGTCTTTACTAACGTAGCGAATGACAAGTTTTCTAATTTAATAAACTTTAACGATTAATATTTCAATTCGAAAGGCAGAATAATTTCTTCTTTTTGCTAAATTCGTTTATTTCGAGCAAAAATACATCGAATGAGTCTAGTTTTATCGAGATTGGACGAGAGACTCAAACTTGTAACATTAACCACTGAAGTAAATCTCTTTAGAGGAATAAAATATTACTATTCTTTTTCAAGAAGTAAAACATTTTCACTATTTTTCAAAATTGACTGTATTTTCATTCTTTTATAGTGAGATTTCATTCTAAGAAATTTAAGAGTAAGTACTATCAAAGTCGTCTCTAAATTAGTCATATAGTCCCGTGTTGTAAGTTAGCCATCCTCATCCTTTTTTTGAAAATTAAAATTTTGACAATTGTTCCCAGTTGTTATGAGTTTTTTTTCTATATTGTTCCAAAGCGATATTATCTTATTCCAAATCGTTTTCCAATAAAATGTAAAAAACGATTTTGTTGCTAGCCTCCATTTTTTAAAAAATTAAATAATTTCTTCTCGCTATAGATTGTTCTAATTGTTCTAAACATTGTTCCAAAAGGACAATTTCCGTATGATGAACGGAAATAGCAGAAAACAAAAAAACATTTTCTTATCCAGCACATCTTTTTTTAATAATCGAACAATTCATTATCTCCACAGATTGTTCTAATTATTCCAAACATTGTTCCAAAAGGACAATTCTGTAAGTCGAATGGAAATCGAGAAAAATAAAAAAAACATTTTTCAACAAACGAACGCTCCGACCAAGAGTAAAAGTAAACTCTTCTTATTCCAGCGCAAGATTTTACATTATTAGTTGTTCTAGTTCTGCGAAACATAGTTTTGTGAAACATAGTTTGCATTATGAATCATACATCGATACTAGTTCTTCCAAAAATAAAAAAAAATCGATTTTTTAGCATCCACCATCAAGAGTAAACGGGTGCTTCCTTTCGCGATCCAGTTGAGAACTTTTTGTTCTGAGCTGTTCTAAGCCTACGATATACTGTTCTCGAGTATGAATTTTCTATCGCTATCGGTTCTTTCAAAAATTGAAAAAAATTGATTTTTTAACTGCTACCATTTTCTTTTATCTTTTAGTCTAGAACTTTCTGTTCTGAGTTGTCTTAAATCCACGAAACACAATTCTGTGTAATATAAATCTTCTATCGCTACCGGTTTTTTAAAAATTCAAAAAATGCGATTTCTTTTAATACACTGGTAGCTTAATAGAATTATCCGCTGTACAATAAACCTCTCGAATCCGTTATTTTATCACTCACTCTCATTTATCAATGCTTTGTAAGTTGAATGAATACAGAATAAAGTATGAATTTAAAAAGTAGAATGCTTTGTACATATTTAAACGGATGGTCTTTGTAACTACGCTATTGAGAAACGATAATCTATACGATCTGAGCTGTATCCGAGTACTTGAATAATTCGATTTGCATTATATGTACATAACCGATTCTACACGCCGAAATAAATTTTCAATTTTAAAATGCATTCATAAATAGAACTAATCTAATAACATCAAACTATGTTCATCAAATTATGTTTATAAACATTAACATTAAATTGTCGTTTATAATATTATAATAATATTATATAATATTATTACTACTAGTCATGTTGGAGGGATAAACAATCTTAATCTGCATGATTTATTTCGAAAAATGTAAGCTCAGACTGGACTTGGATATGGATCTATTGAGTTTCGTTCGAGTTTTCCTAATTTGACCACTGGGATTGCGGTAATACTTGTCGCAGTAGCTAGTTTATGTAAGAAATTGTTTGTGCATTGATTGCACGCACGAAAAATAAGCAGTATCTTTAAAATCTTAATATATTAGGTGTACTTTGCTTCCGCCGTTTTTTTTCCGAAATTCGAGACTTTATTGTAAAAAACTGGTTATACATTTATGATTCAAAGTATTGTCCATCGCTGGCCACTACTTTCTCCCATCTTTCGGGTAGCGTACGAATCCCGCGTCGAAAAAACTGGTCATCTTTTGAGGCTATTCACGAATCGCTCCAATTTTTTACTTCTTTATAAGACCGGAAGTGCTGGTCAGCCAGGCCGTGTGCCATCGAAACAAGTGATAATCAGAGGGAGCAACGTCTGGAGAATACGGCGGGTGGGGTAGGACTTCCCATTTCAACGTTTCCAAGTATGTCTTGACCACTTTCGCAACATGCGGTCGAGCATTGTCATGCTGCAAAATCACTTTATCGTGGCTCTCGTTGTATTGCGGCCGTTTGTCTTTCAATGCTCGGCTCAAACGCATCAATTGCGTTCGATACCGATCGCCTGTGATTGTTTCAGTCGCGTTTTAACAGTTCATAATACACTACGCCGCTGGTCCCATCAAATACAGAGCATGACCTTGGACATCAAAATCACCGTTTTTGAAGCGTTGAAACCACTCACGACACGTTCTTTCACTAATAGCGGCCTCACCATAAGTATTTGAGAGCATTCGATGAGCCTCAGCCGCAGATTTCTTCATATTGAAAAAATTAAACCCTCCTGCAAATGACGACAATTTGGCTCGTAAACTGACATTTTCAATCGAGAATAACTTTATGATGCAGACACAAATCGACTAATGTTTCTATGGGGTTATGTTGATAGATGCCCAAGTTTATTGTATGACGTCTATGATCTATTTATTTCGACCACCACTTACCGTTAAAGCCATCTATAGGAAAACGGAAAGTTGTACACCTAATATACCTAGCGCAACATAATTTTTATTAATATTAAACATATCTCAACGTGTGCAGACGGTATATAAATTTAATAACGCTGTACATTCAGTCTTTTTCTAGTAAAGCAAAATCAGCCAGAAATTAACAGACCAGTATTATCATTAATATCAAGTATTAATACGCATTATGACACGAAAAAGCAAGTTTTATTACGTAATGAAATCAGAGGAGTTTCTAATACAGATAAAATTGCTGATCGAGGAATTGAGATCAGTCGCAATGTAGACCAATCGAATTTATTATTATTGACAGATATTAATCTAAGAGATACATGTCAAATAGCGAGAAACTTTATTCGGATAAGAATACAATGATTATCTGGGTTCATATATTCTTCGATAGTTGCGTTAATGAATCGCGTAATGCTATTGAGGATGTAGATATAAATCCATATTATTGTCCAGCAAATGGGACAAAAAATTAAGTATTTTCCATTATAGTCTGGAGTAATGATATCAAAATTTGGATTTGGCAAAGTAAATGCAAGTTCATCTGCAGTTGAATTTGAACTTAATATAGGAATAAAGAATGGACTTGTTCCGATTTGTCTTATTACCTACAGTGTGATATCCGCCACGCGCGATTTGTAAACAACCGAAAGACAAAACACGTATAGGATCTCATAGCGCTCAAAAGTGTTTTGTTTCTTGGAAGCGAATTAAAGATATCTCAGTGGCTATTATAGAACATAATATATCATATAATATACTCGTATTCTGTATTCATTCAACAAAGCATTGATAAATGAGATAGTGAGTGATAAAATAATGGATACGAGAGGTTTATTGTACAGCGGATGATTCTATTAAGTTACCAGTGTATTAAAAAAAATCGCATTTTTGAATTTTCAAAAAATAATGATAGGAGATTCATATTACACAGAATTGTGTTTCGTAGATTTAAGACAACTCAGAACAGAAAGTTCTAGACTAAAAGATAAAAGAAAATGGTAGCAGTTAAAAAATCAATTTTTTTCAATTTTTGAAAGAACCGATAGCGATAGAAAATTCATACTCGAGAACAGTATATCGTAGGCTTAGAACAGCTCAGAACAAAAAGTTCTCAACTGGATCGCGAAAGGAAGCACCCGTTTACTCTTGATGGTGGATGCTAAAAAATCGATTTTTTTTTATTTTTGGAAGAACTAGTATCGATGTATGATTCATAATGCAAACTATGTTTCACAAAACTATGTTTCGCAGAACTAGAACAACTAATAATGTAAAATCTTGCGCTGGAATAAGAAGAGTTTACTTTTACTCTTGGTCGGAGCGTTCGTTTGTTGAAAAATGTTTTTTTTATTTTTCTCGATTTCCATTCGACTTACAGAATTGTCCTTTTGGAACAATGTTTGGAACAACTAGAACAATCTATAGCGAGAAGAAATTGTTTAATTTTTCAAAAAAGGGGAGCTAGCAAAAAAATTGTTTTTTACACTTTGGAAAACGATTTTTGGAAGAAGATAATATCGCTTTGGAACAAACTCATAACAAACTTAGAACAACCTGCAACAATTGTCAAAATTTTGATTTTCAAAAAAAGGGTGGCTAACTTCACACACATCCGTGTTGTGGTTATCTTATTAGCCTATTTATTCCTATCCATTCATTTTTTAAAAACATTAATATTATACGATAATAAGGACAAATAAACAAAAAAACTGTTAGACTTTATTAAGTACGAATTACATTTACTATCTAAATGAAAATCAAATATTTCAGATAATTATATACGGTTGTAGAACAAAAACTTTAAGAATAAAAATATTCACTCATGTGTACGATTTTTAAAATTGTAGCGTAATTTCTAATACAGACACCTCGTGATCTCACAGCAGATTGAGCAATCGTCGCTGTCGTGTTCAGACACGTTTACGCGCGTTTTGTTTATAACGTAGCCTCAATTATTCTACTTTCCTCTATAGTTTACTGATCCCCTACTTTATTTCTTTAAACGTTTGCATGATCTATGTTCATTGCTGCAATATCAAATTATTGCTTAATAATAACAATCTTTATTGTTATAATAGGATCAATTAAATAGTTGCAATATGATTCTGTCTCATTATTGTGATCAATCATAAACTTTCTACTGATACAACGGTAAATTCATGATATTAGCTATACCGTTTCTAAATATATTTCATACAATTATACATTATTAATTTAGTCGCTTTTTTATTCTTTTCATTTTTTATTTTACATGTATCTTATAAAATTTAATTACAGGAAATATTAATTTTATTTATAAAAGATTTTTGTTCTTGATTTGACATGCTTATAAATAATCTTTACCAAGAATATATGCATGCATATGTGTATGCTATAAAAGTTTTTATAATTAGATAAATAAATTTTAATTCCATCAATTAAGTAAATGAAATCCTATAATCGATCAAAGTTAATTCTATTATCTAAATATTTCATTTATATGAATTTATACAAATACAGTTAGACAATTCCATAAACTATGCAATAATGTCCTCTCCAATCTTGAAACGCAGCTAATGGCTAAAACTATAATAGTATTAATAGTATTATAAAATATTCTTGAGACTTCTAAGTCCTTTCTATATAAAGATTATGCGTTTCGCGAGTTTCTTCTGTGTCCAGATCCATTTTTGGAATGTCAACGTTTCGTGAACCTTGTACTTCACTTCATCAAGGCGAGGAGCAGCCTGATACTGAGCTATTTCTGTGTACTAAGTATCAGGCTGCTGGATACGGAAGAAATCCGCGAAACGCATAATCTTTATATAGTATTATAGAATGTTATATTATATAATTGTGTTCATGTCTCCTAGAAAAACAATATTCATCAGTTGTTGGTTTTCAATATTTAAAGTGCAAACTATTCACATTCTATAATAGAAGCTTTATCATAAATTTTTGTGAAAAGTACACTTACAACATTAAATTTATTGATAATATAACTTTGATGTAAAAAATTATTTAATTTTTTCACTCATACAGTTTACATATTGACACAGTTCAAAGTATACTCCACGCAATGTTTCAGTTCGAATATAAAAAATACAATTGATGGCTTCATGTACATACATCATTCATGTACATACATACATGTATCAAATTACGACAATTTTGCAATGCGCGTGTTATATATAACAAGTTCTATAATCAAAAAGATTTTAATGATCCAGGTAAAAAAATTGGGTCAAATGAACAAAATGACACATAATCATTGTCGGATTCATATTGGGTTGTCCGGAAAATTCGCCGATTTTGAAAGAAAATTGAAACGCAAAAGATTTAAATTTTAGTATACATTTATTAAATTATGTAGATGCCATTCTATTCTACAATCTTTCTCCATCTTTCAGGCAACTTGAAAATTCCATCCTTCCAGAATCTCTCAGGTTTTTCAGCGAAAAACTTTTCTAAGTGATTTTTTTACCTAACCAAAGAGTTGAAGCTTTTTCCATTAAGGGAATTTTGTAATGATCGAAATAGGTGGAAATCAGAGGGCGCAAGGTCTGGTAAATATGGTGAATAGGGTAGAACATCCCAATCGAGCTCCAACAACTTTTGTCGAGTTATCAAAAACACATAAAGCCGCGCATTGTCCTGATGAAATACGACGCCCTTCCGATTCGCTATTTCTGATTGTTTTTGTTCAATTGCTGTCAATTCATCTAATTGGGAACAATACTTCTCTGAATTTATCGTCTCGTTGTTTAATAAAAGCTCATAATACAGGATTTCTTTCCAATCCCATCAGACATAGAGCATGACCTTCTTTGGATGAAGACCGGTTTTTGGAGTGGCTAAAGATGATTCATTCCGCTTTCCCCAAGATCTTTTTCGCTCAACATTATTGTAAATAATCTATTTTTCATTTCCCGTCACTACTTGCTTCAAAAATGGTGTCTCCTCGTTGCGTTTATAGAGCGAGTCGCAAATGGAATGCGATCCATCAGATTTTTCTCCGTTAAATCGTGGGGGAACATACATCAAAACGATTTATGTAGTCAAGCTTCACAAAATGCTCGTGAATTTTGACATATTCAACATTTTTGCTAATTTACGTATCATGTAGCATGGGTTATTCTCGATCAGTGTTTTAATCTGATCTTCATCTGTGGTGAAGGGCGTTCTTGATCTTCAAGGTTGAAATCATCAGTTTTAAACCTAGCAAACCACTTCCGCACAGTTCTTTCAGCTATAGCACCTTCGCCATAAACAGTGCATATCTTGTTTGCCGCTTGTGTGGCATTTTTGCCTTTCCGATAAAAGAAAAGCCTTAAATGCCTAAAATGCACTTTGTTTTCTTCCATATTCAAAGGCATATAAAACTGACAAAAACGCAACCAAATTTTTTCCAAGTATGCCTGAAGTAGCGTCTTTTACGATATGTACGCATATCATTTCAATCGTTTTCAATCGTTTTGATATATTCAGACCTGTCCTTACGCCACCTACCAAAAATCGGCACGAACTTTCCGGACAACCCAATATTTTACAATATTTTGTAATATCATAATTTGTCTATATTTGTATTGAAAATGACCCGATTAAGGTCCAAATGTTTGTAATGGATGTTTGTAATTGCTCAATATTATTATTAGTATTAATTATTTAACTTTTAAATGATAATATTAAAAAAATTCATCAAGTTAATCAAACTATAAAAATAAAAATTGAATAATAAGAAATTATAATTCTCTCTCTCTCTCTCTCTCTCT
>NW_017259184.1:857329-860773 GCF_001594045.1 Atta colombica | reverse complement strand
TCTCTCTCTCTCTCTCTCTCTCTCTCTCTCTCTCTCTCTCTCTCTCTCTCTCTCTCTCTAATCTCTATTTCTTTCCTTCTAGGTTTCTTCCACAATCTTAAAATATTTTTTTCGCTGCCTTCTATGACATCATCTACTTACCTTTTTAGAGTGGAAAAGAAACAAGAATGTGCAGATTTCAAAGTTACGTAACAAGTAACTTCTTTCTCTATGTGATGCTTAAAGCCACTAATAGAGACGCCGGGGCACGCACACAATCCGTCCCTGTGTCGCGCGCCCAATGTCGCGCTTGACGCTGACCGAGTGCCCGCCTAGCGCGAGTCTTGACCGCCGTGAGAGGGCCTAGCAGCAACTAACGCGCAAGAATAGTTCACCACGTAGAAGTAGGGAGATCTACTCTGCGGGAGATCTTCAGCATCTTCAGCATCTTCATTCAGGGTGAACTCCGCAAAAGGTCTCTATTCTGACAGAATATTTTTTTGATGTGTAACTTCGCAAAGCGAGCTCCTCTATAAAGGGTCTTTGTAGCAAAGCGAGCTCTTCAAGAGCTTTTGCATATATTCACGAAATGAGCTCGTATCTTCATGAGCAGAACAAATCCCATTCGGGCCTCTGCGGCATCCTCTTTCTGGTGAGCTAAAAGGATTACAATCTGTCACCGGAACCACTCCGATCGCTCTCGCACACCAGAGGAGTCATCGATGGAGAAGCCGCTCAACTCGGAGGTAACTCTCTTCCCGTGGAGACTGATACCTCTCGAGCTTCCGTGAGAGAGTTCCCCGTCAAGGACCCACAACGGAGACGGCCCCGGTTACATAAACAAACGAGCTCCCTGTGGCCACCGATAAGTCTTCTACCAGCAACACCGATACATCCAAGGACGCCGGGACGAAGGAAGAAGAAGCGGCTCAACCGCGACTGTTACGCCAACTCTTTGGGACTGAGGACTCCGAAGAGGACATGTACATACATACATACCACACACGCGCCGCAAGGCGCCACAAAATCTCTCATAAGTATCGACGGGTACCTCTGTAATAAAGAGAATATTATTTTTAATTTGTGGAATTTCCTTATTAAATGATACCTATTCACATCTATTATTTAGAATTAATAATAATTAATAATATGATAGCTGTTCAGTAGTATGATGTAGTACAATAAGTGTTCAATATCTATTCAATAATAGTTTATAATAGTTTGATAATTATATATATATAATAATAGTTTGATAATTAAGCTCAGCTATTTATATTACATTACTAAAAATATTATTATAATTAGTTGCTAAATTAAAATCACTGCTGAGTCATATCATTAAAAAATCATAAAACAAATACTATATTTACTTAATAAAATATAATGGAAAGAAGAGAGAGCATGAATACTATGAGAAGTATAGAGACACACAATGAGAGAGAACACGAATATTACAGCTAGAAAGTATAATATACTACAATGGATGGAACATATATCAATATATGCGCAGTATTTGGCAACGTCGCAATGTATCAAAATTATATTCATGGTGTCATCGCGAAACATATCGTATTAACATGTCAAATATCCTTAAAAAAATCTTTTATTACACTAACAAAGCTGCCGTATATTGGCGCTTGCATTTTTGATTCTTTCGCTTGTATTCATTGAACTATTCCATATGCGTTCCTGAAGAAATGTGATGATGATAATGAGTAAAAAGAAGATATCAATTATCAAGATATATTTGCACCAATACGATATGAAATCATACCTTATTAGTATCAATGGTAAACAAAGAAATGCCTACGCATCAACTGGATGCCATTTCAGCTAACGTCTAAAGTAAATTAAAAGATGAAGTATATATATATATATATATATATATATATATATGGAACAACCTGAGATGTTCATTGAATCAGAATGAAGAAAAAGTATATAAGTTACAAAAACCCTTGTATGGTTTGAAGCAATCAGAAGAGTGGTATAAGAAATTAGACACATACATCACTAATAAAAGTGCACAACGGACAGAAGCAGATCCATGCGTGTATATTTTCAAAGACGTTAATCGAGTAATTGTTATTAATTACGTAGATGACCTAATAATAGCCTCAAAAAAATTGGAAAGGATAAATGAAATTAAAGCCATGCTTGAATCTCAATTTGAATATAATAGATTTAGATCCAATAATTAATATATTAGGTATCAATATCGAAAGAAATGGTCTGACTAGAAGCATCAAATTATCGTAACAAAAATACATTGAGGATTTAGTCAAAAGATTTAACATGACGGACGCAAAGACAATATCAACTTCAATCGAATCAAATACGAAGATCACCAAACGTATGGGCTCGACGAACAATGAACAAAGAATGGAGATGAAAAAAAATCTTACAGAGAATTAGTAAATTTATTTATCTGGCAAATGCAACGAGAAAATTCCCCGACATCGCGTTTACTGCAGGAGTATTAAGTAGGTTTTGCTTAGACCCTGAAAAAGCGGAATTTAGCAAAAAAGATTCTTAGGTACGTGAAAAATACTTCGAATTACCGTATAGAATATAGTAAAAACAATGAAAAATTAAAGGCTTATACGGATTCCGATTGGGCAGACGACATTGATCGAAAATCATGTACGAGAAACATACTCATTTTGGCAGGTGGACCTATTAATTAAAAATCCAAAAAACAAACATCAGTATCATTATTAACAATGGAGGATATGCGAATACGTAGCATTGTCTGAAATACCCAGAGAAGTGTTATAAAAAGACTTTAATCATATATAATTTAAGGACTGTAAAAGACCCTATTCTTGTTTATTGCAACAATCAAGATGCAATTAATTAAAAACTTAAAGTTAACTTAAAAACGCGATTTTTTAAACGTAACAAACATATAGATATTGCATTTCATTTTGTTTGTGAATTAATTAATAGTAATTGAAGTCAAGTATTTATGCACCAAACTTATGATTGCTGATATATTTACAAAACCTTTGTCAAGAATCAAACGTGAGAAATGTGTTGAGATGTCAAAATTAACTTAATGTTAGTTTGACAAGTACATTAGTTACTTTTTATTAATTTATTTGATCAGATTACAAAATCTATTTAAACTAACACATCGATAGAGGAGATTAGAAGCGCAATCATTATGTGCAACACTTACTGAATTGTATTTTCAGTTAGTCTTCGTTATATATGTATCTGACTACACGCGTGTTTTTGGTTCTCGCTTTTATTATCTCTCTCAGATCTTCCCTGTGTCAGTCTACAATAAAGTCATTGTGTTTACTTGCAAACTTTGCTTAATTTTTACATTGCCTTATCAATTATTTTATTAGAGATATATTATAGATATATTTTTATTTAATATTGTATGATACTAATATATTTATTATTATAATAGAATTTATTATTATAATAGATTAAATAGATAGAATTATAATAAAT
>NW_017259184.1:842373-857306 GCF_001594045.1 Atta colombica | reverse complement strand
ATATTTATATATTTTTATATATTTATATATTTTTAAAAAATTTGGCAATTATACTGTTCAAGAGAGCAAAATTTCAAAAAAGTAAGATTTTAAAGTTTCGATAGAACAAATTCACAAAAATTCAAAAGAAATAATGAAAGAAGAGAATTTTAAATTTATACAAATTAATTTTTGAAATTTAATTTTATTTATTTTTAACCAAGTTATTACTGTTTGAATTTTATTATAACTTTTATAGCAATATAAACTTTTGTTACGATCCAATAATTTCTAATTTATTTTGTTCAAAAAATTTTTTTATCACTTGTATTCGTGGAGGAAGAGAGAATTGTTTCATTATTAGTATTCTTTGCAATTTTGTAATTTTGGAAGTTATTATTCATAAGTTCATTATTTCTTACGTTGTTAATAATTCGTAATATGTCTTGATTTCCCGTTTTTCTTTTTAATTTTTTTATTTCTATTCCTGATTTATTTGTCTTTCGGTATTTTCTTTTGTTCGAAGCCATTTTATTAATAAAATCAATTAATTCTTTCTTTGTAACAGTATTATCTTGTATGTTTATCCATTCTAAGAAAGTCAATATTTTATCTGTTGAGTTGGCCAGAAAGTTTGTGCGATGTTTTAGCTCAATATTATATATAGAATTTATTATATAGAATATATTTATTGCGAAATTTTTTAATATCTAACATGAAAGCTTAAAATTTTTCGTAAAAATGCGTTTTTAAAAAAGATTTCTATATATTTTTGTCATTGAATTATTTACGAGTTAAATAAAAAGAGCATTCTAATTTTAAATTACTTATAACTCCGTTAAAAATCATTGTACCGCAATTTAAAAAAAAAACAGATTCTTAAAACTAGAATTTTGCTTTATCAAAAGGTATAATTGCCAATTTTTTAAACGTAGAATATATTATATATAAATTTGAATTAAAAATGTAATATTACTGTCCTTTTAAGTATTTTATGTAATAGTTAGAAGGAAAGTATAATGAATTTTTAATTTAATTTTAATTTAAATTTATATGTTCTATTTTTTAGAAAATTGACAATTGTATCAATCAATACATTTAAAATTTTGGCTTTAAGAATCTGTTTTTTTAAATTGCGGTACGATGATTTTTAACTGACTTATGAGCAATCATCTTTGCTTAACACTCGAGTTCTTTGCTTCTTATTTTTTTAATTAGTACTTTAATTCGCCGCCATATATCGGCAAAAATCTAGTCACAAACAAGTCTGACGTAATAATCAAATCAATATAACAGAATAAATTAAAATATTATAGAATATGCGAATGCTAAATGTATTAAAATATTTACCAATCCTTTAAATAACATATGATCAATTGCAGGTCTATTTGTTCTTTTTCCAGTAGCTGAATAATTCGCAATGTTTGAATCATATATATCTAATAATACTTCGCGCACCATAATTTTCCAATCTTTTTTCAATTGTGCTTTCTTTTTATTTAATACATATATTCCGCGTGCAGATTGCATATCCACATTCCATATACATACATATAAAACAATGTATTTTGGATAATATTATATATTTTGAAAAAACAGATAATATTTATTGGAATAAATAAAATATGTCTAATAGAAAATTATCAGAATAAATGTATGTCTTGATAAAGAGAAAATGATCGAATTTTTATTAGAAATAATGACTTAATTCGGTAATATATTATAATAAGAAAATTAACGTCACTATTTCAGCATTTTTGTTGGCTAATGAAGGATATGATATATGGCTCGGAAATTACAGAGGAAATACTTATTGCAGATCACATATAAAATTATCTTCACGAGATCGAGACTTTTGGCAATATAGGTAAATCTTTAATATTTTGCAAGTATTATTAAAAAAAATATTTCTTGTTTTGATTTTCTATTATCTCAATTTTTTGTTATTTAAATATATCTTTTTCTTATTTCTCATATTTTATTTAATTCAAATCAGTTTTTCTTAAAAATTCTAAATAAAATCAATTTTTTAATAAAAAATTTTTAAATAAAAAAATTCATAATATTGTGCAAAGACGTACTGTATATCGATATTTTTATTAAGAAAAAAACCAAACTAAGTTACAAATTTTTTACCAAATATTCGATTTTGTAGTATTATAAAGATATAGTAATAAAAAAATAAAATTTATACTCTAAATCTGTAGCAATGAAATTTCACTGCATTATTAAAATTTTAATACAGGCATTAGTAGTAATGTTATTGTCAGTGAATTTTATTACAAGATGGGAATGAAAAAATCATTCAATAATTAGAGTGAAAAATTTAATCCAAAAAAGAAATGAATTTGGAGGTTAAAATAATGATAGAATCATTCCAAATTCAGATAACAAAGTCTACGGAGATAGATTTTGAACAGAGCATGCTATCAATCTATTAATCTATTAACCTTATTTTTAATTATTATTATTTTATTTTTAATTATTTTATTCTGTCTCTTATATTTATGTGTCTCAAGATGCGTCTCGCCCGTAACGACCTTGATAAACGACAAATATACGATGCGCTACTATGTCGCTAAATTTACTTCTTGCATTCAATGCATCTTGCAATGCATTATCAACTAATGCTTGAACTTCGATTAATCGAATGAAATAGTCCAGTCCTTTATATAAGAGTAGACAGACTAACTCAAAGTGAAAATCCACACTTAAAGCAATGAGTTTCCTCACTTTTGTTAGCAGTAAAATTTTCATTGCTACAGATTTAGAGTGTATTATTGCTGTCTAGCTATCATGAGATAGGAACGAGGAATCTGCCAGCTATGATTGATTATGTGCTTAGTAATACAAAACAAAAATCTCTGCGTTATATCGGTTTTTCGATGGGAACTACCATATTTTTACTTTACTATCCACAAAACCAGAATACAATGCAAAAATAAAATTGGGAATCTGTTTTGCTCCGATCGCTATGTCGAATGAAATGCCTATTCTTGTGGAATATTTGCATACATATAACGTATTGAAATTTTTTGAGGTAAAGATTGTAAAGAGCTATCCAAATCGTACTTTAAGATATAAAAGTATATTTAACATATAAATTTTGTATTAATTAATATTATCCTAATGGAAAAATAATTTTTTATTATCATAATTCTTTTGTTAAAATATTCATTATTAATATCCATAATTAATAAAATTATGTAGAAGCTATTATAAATAGATTATTAAATTAGATTTTATCTTTTATAATATTATGCATAAACATTTTTTTAAATATTTGATATTCTCTTACAAAATTTTTATTGCAACTTTATGGCTGATTATTAAAGAATAAAATTTCAATTTTGATTAAAATGTTTAATAAAAAGATCACATCTACCGTACATATTAATTTTTTGTATTACATACAGTAATCGAGAACTCAAAAATCTCACCGCTCCGCGTATAGATATCGTACTATCTCGCGCTAAAACGCTACTCGTTTTCTTAGCGCTGAAACATTACTATGTCTCTTTTGTTCATTTCAATAATTGTAAAACTCTCGTTATGTTATTTTATTTTAATTATATAAATAGTTTTGAAGCTAATATGTAATTGCTTTAATATTATATTTTCTTTTTATATCATATTATATTTTTATTACAATCTTTGTATTCACATTTTTGATATTTATGATTATATTTGTTCATTAGGAATTTCTTCAGTCTAATGAAATATATGAAATAGCTTCCTTATCATCAACGACTATAACGTTAGCAAGAACACTATGTGCAGATAAGACAATTACTCAGGCCGTCTGTATCGCACTATTATTTTTAATTTGCGGATCCAATCCTGCGCAACTTAATACTGTATGTTATCAACTTAGTACAATTTTGCTAATTACAACATTGCCACTGCTTTATATTCTTTAAAAGTTACAAAATCCTATATATTTCTCTGTACGATGATCATTTGAAAAATTTTGAGCTTCAACATGAAAATGGCATTACTCGTCAAAACCATTCGGTACTATAATCGTACATATTTCACAAAATATCTGCGAAAATTGTAGCCATTTTGAACGCTAGTTGTTGTTTGAGAGTCATTTGTGATCAATCAATATCAGTGTTTTCGTTTGATGAAAATCTGTCCTCTGAGCTTATTTTTGAGCCTAACAAAAACAAGAAGAAGTCATTAGAGAGCTGATGGATACAGTAGATAATTAATCAATTCGAACCGCAATTTGTAAATTTATGGCGATCGTCGATTTTTTTCCATTTTTACAACAATACTGATATCGATTGATTGTCATCAACTGAGCGTTGGCTCCACAATGGCAATTTTCACAGGTCTTTCAAAGCATATACGATTGTAGTATCAGAATGGTTTTGACGTAATGCTATTTTCATGTTAAGGCTCAAAAAACGATCTTTTCAAACAATTTTTGTATATTATTTTAATGACAAATCTAAATTGTTTTCAATAACTATTTGTTGCAGACGGCATTACCGGAAATATTATCTTATTATCCAGCTGGCGCATCCGTGCAATTATTAGTTCATTATTACCAAAATTTTGTTACAAGTGAGTATGTTTGGTTATCACAATGAATTATAGGATTTGGTGGAAAAGGATATGCCTCGAAGGCAAATTGAAAGTGATCTTTTTAATGTCACACTATATATTTTTTAAATCATTGATACAAACACTCGTCGAACGTAACGATTCGAAATCTTCTATGGTTTTAGCAAATTTACAACACGTTAGATTGGAATCAAGCGTCATGGTAGCAATATAAGAGGGAGGGATGGAGAGTTCATCCTCCTTGTGCCGCGAGACTTTTACGAGCCTCGAGTAATTTTTCGAGTGGATACGCGATACTCGTCATCCCCAGGCTAGATATAGACTAAATAGATAGATAAAGTTTTGCCCGAGCCATCATCGGGAGCCACATTTAGTGTTTGCAAGACACCGCCTGAGATCGTTCGTCAGACTCAAAAGATAAAGACAGAAAGAATGACGCACTGCAATGAGTTCGGTGGTTATCCAAAGCGAATCGTGTGATAGCCCATCCGATCATCGAACGCTCATATGAGAGCAATCCACAGCCTGAGACGACATCCGATGATTGCAAAGTCAAAGGCCTGATTGTTTTTGCAAATGCAAATTAGCGTCGTGTCGCTGATCGCCTAGAGACGCCTCGACCCTTCTTACTTGAGCGAATCAGCAAGCGAGAATAAGTTTTTTCTCAAGGGATTAATAGACGCGATTCTCACAGTCTTATTTGTCATGCCTCTTTCTCAAAATAATACCTCGAGCCGTTCTCTCAAAATACACCGGGTTCAGCTCACACAGATGGCGGATCCGATGCAGCATGCACCTTCTTCTTTTAAGAGAAAGAAAAAAAGGGGATACTGAGAGAGGTATGCATCACGGAGATGCGTAGAAGCGCGACGGAAGCGCTCGGAGCGCGCTCTTTCGTACTTTTATCGCTTCGAAAATAGAATTTCCGAATGTTGGCTGCTCCTGATTAATAGATAATATGCATATCTTGATGATAAATCGCTTGTAAGTAGTGGTAGCAATCCGAACAACCCTCATCAATCCATCTTTATCAGAGTGCAGAATCCGCGCCTAGAGGATACCTCTCATCGACGAGGAGAACCAGGAAACCTAATTTGATGGATGCCACTTCGAAATGATTTGATACCGTTGAAGGCATTTTAGCTGCCGTCGCTTCCAGAAGTGCTCAACTTTTTGTCGAATGAGTTGCCATCGAGTTAAGCGAGAATTTGGCTGATCGCTGAAATTTGGCTCTGGAATCACGGTAGATGGTTTGCCGAAGAAGGTCCAGGTGTCAAGGCCATATAATTCTCAGCGTCTTCCGTCATTGGACAGAGAGGCCGAGAAGTCAGGAGGGCTTCGATCTGCGTAAGTATGGAAAATTTCTCATACGTGAGTATAGTATCGCCAATGGTACAACGTAGGTAAAATTTCGTCGCGGCTTCCCATTTGCCCAAAATGAGGCGCAGTCAGGGGAATGAAGCGTCTTCGTTCCATGATTGGATCATTCCAAGAACGAAAGTCAGCTCCCTTAATTCATTCGCGGAGCTAAAGCGTCTTCTCAATTCTTGTTGCTCAATTCTTCTGCTCCAATAAAATTTGTGCCACAATCGCTGTGCAATCGTGGCACAAACTGCACGCCGTGTCGCAAATCTTTTATACAGATATATGGCCTCTTTAACGGATATAAAAGCTTCAGTTGTACAATCTGTCACAATTTCTATGTGAATAACAGAAGTGGAGAGGCAAACAAAAATGATTAAGTATCCTTTATATTTTTGAGGACCGTCCTCGCCAGGTCTTTACGGTTTCGCATAATCAACCCCGGAATTTAAAAAGGGATGAGAGAGAGAAACTCTCGGTTTTGACAATTGACCCATCAACTATTGTGCACTTCTAACAATATCTAGCGCATTTCATACATTTCAAGATAAAGGATAAAATGGGAACTCATCCTCCTAAAATCCAATTCCGTATAAGTTAATGTCAAGACGCATATAAGTTAATGTCACTTAAGTGTCGCCGTGTAATGTCTTGGAATGAGTCTCCGCGATCACCAGGATTGTAAACAAGGATTTTTTCGGTAAAATCAGAGAATGTTTAACATCAGGTTCTAAGTTCTGTCGCCCGTCTACTCTAATGAGCCCAATATCGTCGATAAATGGCATAAGTTTTATCAAAGGGTTGGAGCATTCTCCCCTTCTTAATATTCGGATCTCCGGTTTGAAGAAATATTCTTGTATTTGGCATACCCAAAATTAGCAACTTTCATGAAACTCGATTGGAGTAATGGGTCCTATGGCAGAGCCAGAGAATAATTGCCGAAAACGTCTAGCGGTTGCGACGCGTTTACAGATCCTTGACTCAGCCACGATGGCCCATGTCACCATAACGATGATCTCAAGAGCGCTCAATCCCCTCGAAGCACAGTCGGCAGGATTTTCCTTACCTGGCATGAACACACAAAGCGGAAGATACTGAATCATGTATGGTTGTAACTTGATTCCGCATGTATTTCTTCCCTTTAGCTGGATGGGATGAAATCCAGATAAGAGCAACTGACGAATCCGTTCAAAAGAAAATCTGACGAATCCGTTCAAAAGAAAATCTGATTAGTTTTCAGATCCAAAATGCTCTGTTCTATTAGAAACAAGGCGCGCTAATATCAGCGAAGCCTTTAACTCGAGATACGGTCTGATGAGCCTTTTTAACGGCGCTACTTTTACTTTTACCTTAGAACAAATGTTAACTTGAGAGATCTCGTGTTTCGGATGTAGACTATCGCCGCCACAGCGAGTTGAGAAGCATCGGAAAACCTGTGTAGTTCTATTGAACGCGCGGCAACAGAAGTGTAGAGTGTAGGATCCAATTCACTTAATGCTGGTAGTTGTCTGAAATTAGACTATCGACCCTGTAACTCTGATGACAAGGGATCATCCCAATCTATTTCAACTTTCCAAAGATCCTGAATAAAGATTTTGGCCCGAACGAGCGAAAGAAGGCTAGAAGTCTAAAGGATCGTATAACTGCACGATCTCAGATAGAACGGATCTTTTTGTCGTAGATTTTGGAATGGACAATACGGATATAAATTTAAATACATCAACTTGCGATTGTCAGCAAAGGCCTTGATACGCGAGGAATCAAACTCTACTGCGGAAGCATTGCCACTTGATGAAGACGGCAGATGATCTAATAGATCTAGACAATTACTATGCTATTTTTGCAACGGAAATCCGCTCGCCATGCAAAGTTCCCATATTTGAATTATTATTATCTCCTTAGCTTTTTCTATTGATTCAGCGTCTCCGAAGATGTCAATATACCACCCTTTAGATAACAATGATATGGCCTTAGGGAATCGATCATCGATGAGTTGTTGAAGCACTCGAAGAGCAAGGAAGCACAATTTAACCCATAAGTAACTGTTGTCAGTTGATGAGAGTACTTGACCATTTGAATCGTATCAAAAAATACGCTGTAAGTTTCAATTATTTGGATGAACAAGGATTTATTGATACATTTTGATGTGATATCCGATGAAAATACATATTGATGCGATCGAAACCAATACGTCGAAGACATTCGTTTGCAACTTAGCACCCATGTGCAAGATATCATTCAATGATACGCCTACTGGAGGGATTTGAACCGTTAAACTCGAAATCTCGTTGATTGGCTACTCTCACGCAATACTCCATGATGCGGCAGGTAGTACACGGGGTCGTTCGCGTTGGATTCTATCACCGGAGTCCTAAAGACAGATATTCTTGAAGAAAGTCCGTATATAGTTTGCCGTAGGAGAGTTCATTTGCAAGCCGTTTCTTGAGTTGTGACAAATAAAGAGCTGTAGATGTTGAACAACACTGCCGGAGACTTTAGCGAGAGTCGGACTATATATCGTCCGGTTTGATCTCGAGAACATGTATAACTAAATTGCCTTTCGCAACTAGCGTCATCAGGGCTCAACGTCACCGAATTTGATTTGGGAATCTTCTCTTGTTCCCAGAAATGCATTAAAAGATCTTATAGATTATAATCAATTTGACAATGATAAATCCCGCAATGAAGGCTATCCAATGGGCCCCGATACCATCCACCCGAATATAGTTAGCTGAGCAATCGAGGACGACGAATCCCTTAATTAATTCCGACTTAATAATTTGATTATACGAATCGGTTCCAATAATCACCTGAATCGTTCCGGGTTTTCCAAAGTTTGAGTCGGCGAACTGTAAATTACAAAGGAAAATAAAATACCCAGGAAGCGCGAGGGAGATCAAATGACGATATTTTGAAAGTAACTGCAGGATAAAAACTTGTAAGCGTGAGGCGGAATTGTCAACTGTAGAATGGAATTCTAGACTAATCGAGCCTTTGATGCGTCCTGCATAAGTCCCGCCAATCTCAACTAATAGGATCGCCGCAGATTTTCGAGATAATCTTAACGAAATCCTGTATGAAATCCTCTATAACAAAAGATAGTTCAGATCCCGGATCCAAAAGAATCCGAATATGTTCGAGTCGGCCGTCGCGGACTTTGATCGTAGCTCAACACGTCGCGAACAAGATAAGTGGATGATGACTGACAATTTGTTCTGTGTTGTTAACGAAGGATACCGCTCAGTATTTCATCTCCGTCATTTCTGCTCCGAGGTAGAAGGGAGTGAAGACGAGATACTGGCAAATTATTCGAATCGAATTTGATTTTCTGATTTTGATTGTGCCTTACGATTATCATATAAAGTAAAAGTGTGATGCTTGCTGCCACATTTTCTACAACGACACGGCCTAGAGCATTATTTAGCGGTTCCTAAGCAATTGAAGTATAAATTGAACTTAGAAACAGTGCGTTTACGCCGCTCAGTGGATTGCGATAAATACGTAGAGCAATTGTATAAAGAATGAATGGATTTACATAGCCGACATTTTACATTCCCTTTCGTAGACGGGGCGGTTGACCAGGCTACGGGATTTAACACTCGACTTACTTGAAATCCAAGAAGATCATCCTTTATCTTTAATAGCTTGATTGATGTGGAAGCTAGGGTCTCCCAAGCGCGTCTGTGATCAGTGACAAAATCCTCGAATTCCTTTAGAGAAGGATACGACATGGAAGGTCTCAACTTTATTTCCCATGCTTCACGAGTTTCATCATCTAACAAACGAGTAGTGATGCACCAAAAGAAGGTCCCATGAACTTGTATGACAATTGAGTGCTTTCAAGGCTCTTAGATTCAGTAACTGTGGCCATCATTGTGTTCAATTCTTGAGCAAATTTTAATTTGATGGGGCTCAAGCTGAATAGTTTGTCCAGTTGTGCAGAGATAAGCACTCGCTTATTCTCATAGTGGGAAACTAAAATTTTCCGGACAAAACAAAAGATGTTGTCAGTGATCTTAATGTTTGTGACAAGCCGAGCGGTGTCGCCCGTGAGGCACGTCTTAAGTAGTGCATTTTCTCCACGCTTGTTAAGTCATCGTTCTCGCCTACTAGAAATGAAAATAAATCGTGGAAGGATCTCCAAGTATGGTAATCGCCTGAAAAGGATGACAGATTAATCTTTGGCAAATTATTTCAATTGCTGAATCGTACGTCCGTTGACGGAGGATTGGACGCTCGCGATAAGGGATTGGAAGCTTCTATTATTTCCTGCTATTCCAGCAACACTACCTTTGCCTAAATGTAGAATTCTTGACATCGCTCATACGTACAATGTTTCATACATGGTTCCTCTCTGAGTTCCACTTTCGTTTGACATATCTTTTCATGATCCATCTGAAATTTTTAGAAATTCATTTTTAAGACTTCAAGTCGAGGGCTCAGTAAATGACGAGAGGGCAGCGCAGATAATTTCTTCGCAACATCTTCAGCAACATTCTGAATCATGAGGAATCGATTTTTATTGTAATGATATCTGAGACATATTTGATCCAGACGTATTTAATCCATTCTTGTTTTAAGCCAAATAACCTGAAAGAGATATCGATAAGTATATAGAATAATTTAGCATTTAGGTGTCAAAGAACCACATCCGACACGGCCGATTCTTCGTTATTACTCCCGATCTACGTTCCAAAGCGCCCCCACGCCAGGTCTGGCTCGAAGGACCAGAAATAATGTTTGGTTAATCACATGAATTACAGGATTTGATGGAAAAGAGTGCGTCTCGAAGGCAAATCGAAAGTGATCTTTTTAATGTCACACTATATTTAAATCATTGATACAGAAACTCGTCGAATATGTAATGATGCATTCGAAATCTTACATGGTTTTAGCAAATTTATGACAAGTTAAATTGGAACCAAGCGACATAGTAGCAATATGAGAGGGAGATGGAGATTGTAAAGTCCCATCCTTCTTGTGCCGCGGGATTTACGAGCTTCGAGTAATTTTTCGATAGTATAGCAGATACACGATAGTATAGCAGATACTCGTTATCCCCAAGCTAGATATAGACTAAATAAATGGATAAAAGCATTGCCCGAACCGTCATCAGGAGCGATGTTTGCGAGACACTGCCTGAGACCGTTCGTCAGACCCGGAAGATAAAGACAGAAAGAATGACGCACTGCGATGAATGGTGACTATCCAGAGCGAATCGTGCCCGTCTGAGTCAGATCATCAGATGCCCGTGTGGGAGCAATCCACAGCCTGAGACGACAACCAGTGATTGCAAAGTCAAGGGCCTGATTGTTTTTGAAGATGCATATGCAGGTTAGTGCCGCGTCGCTGACTGCCTAGAATGACGCTTCAATCTTTTTTACCTGAGCAAATCAGCAAGCGAGAATAAGTTCTCTCTCAAGGGATTAATAGATGTGACTGTTCTCACAGTCTTTTGTCGCAGCCTCTTTCTATTCTCAAAATAATATGTCGAGCCATTCTCTCAAAGTACGCTGTGTTCAGCTCACACATAATATGGCAGATCCGATGCAGCTGCATGTACCTTCTTCTTTTGAAAGAAAGGAAAAAGAGGATACTGAGAGAGGTATGCATCACGGAGATGTGTAGAAGCTCGGAGCGTGCTCTTTCGTACTTTAATTGCTTGTATCGTTCGAGTGTGCCCGAACAAAGTTTTTTTTTTCTTTGAACATAAACTATTATAATTTATATTAATTATAAAGAAAAAAATATGCAAAACCTGAATATTGTTACATTATCAGTTTGTTACTTTTTACTATTTTCTTATTATTTTTATTAATATAATAGGATAGGATCGGTTATTATGAGCACTGCAGGTAATATGAGCACTTTTTATATTTCTGTAACGATTGGTACTGCCAACTATTATAAAAAGATGCATCTATCTTCGATTTTCCAATGCTGCGAAATTTTATCTAAATTTATGTATACCTAAGAACTTCGATTCTTAATTCTCTCGATTACTTTTTAAAATTTCAAAAAATTCAGGTTATTTCATCTTTACGTCAAATTTAATATAAGCGGATATAAAGTTTCGTCATGTCGTTAATCACGCAGACTAATGAGTATTAATGTAGAAACGTAGTCATTTCTCAGTTTGTAAAAATTTCCAAGGAAATGTATCGAAGTCTTTGGATGTACTTCGAATATTTATCATATTAAATAAGTAGATACGTTATTTTTTTACTTCTTACGTTTTTTTCCTCTAACTTCATAAGGTTCCCAATCTACGTTGAGATAAGATATTTTCTACATGATATATTCTACATATTAATATTTGTAAAGTAAACAATATTTAGCCATTCTGACTTCATAAAGTCCCGAGATCATTATTGATTTAGATACGGGAGTTAAAAAAGAATTAAACAATTACATTAATGTTAAATAAAAACAGTGTTACATACGTTAAAGAGAATGTTAACAATTAGTTAGTCAAGAATTTAAAATAAAATTATATTCACTTATAGAAAAAATATAGTAGTTATTGCGATATAGAATCCTTGTTACTTGAGACTTTGTAAGATTTTGAAGATACAGAATTTCCAGATCATGTATTCCTGACTTTAATCTTCGCAAGTCTGTTATAGAAACTTCTCGATGTAAATTTATAACAATTATTAATAGTTTTTGGTAGGTAAGAATTATTATGATAAAATGTTTTAGAAAATTTAATATTTGATTTTTTTAAGAAAATAAAAATTATTTTGCAAGAAAAATATTCCTTAATAACGTAATATATATCTTCACATGTTTAAGCTACAGAGACATTCCTGAATCAGAGCGTCACGTGAGTGCTCGGCGACTCGGTCGCCGAACCTTGAGCGATAATGGGGGTCACTTGCTGCAATCGGCCCGAAATGTACAAATTTTTGCGAGCATTGTTTTAGAACATTTGTATAAGAAAAAATCAATTTAATGGTATCAAATTTTAATCGGATATATTCCGGATATTAATGGTATTCGGCTATCCGGTCGAATATTTAAAAAAGTACTGGATAGTACTGGATACTTTTCCAATCACATTAGTGTACTATTTTTTGGTTAAAAGTTTAATTCCCTTAAAGTTTAATTATTAAATGTATGATAAAATGATGCCAATCAAATATATATACAGAGTGTCCTGTAAGTTTTTGCCAAACGCTTTTGTAAAGATAGAACTGACAAAACTGAATAAAAAATCCTCTACCCATTTTGCAATTTTCGCAATAGTTAACAAGATATTATAATAATTACTAAAAATAATTAACAAAATATTAATTACTAAAAATAATTACTATTTAAAAACTGCCGAATATTGGTTCAATAATTTTTTACTATCAACTACCAGGTGTAAATATGAAACCGGAAAATACACGTTAGAAAATACACGTTTATTGCATGAAAATGATAAAAAATATTTTATTCGAAGTATTGTCCATCGGTAGCTATACATTTTTTCCACCTGTTTGACAATTTGTGGATGCTACGCCAAAAAAATTATTGCTCTTTTGAGCCAAACCAACCATTTTCGTACATCTTCATAAGAAGTGAAGCGCTGCTGAGCAAATGCGTGTCCCATCGATGCAAATAAGTGGAGCCAAGTCTGGTGAGTAAGCCGCATGCGAAAGTATTTCCTAACCAAATGCCTCAATCGTTTCCTTGACTAATTTTGCTGTGTGTGATGGTGCATTATCATGAAGTAAAATCACTTTGTGTTGCCTTTTTTGATATTCCGGTCGTTTTTCACACAAAGCTTGATTCAAATTGATCATTTGTTGTCGGTAGCGTTCAGTATTAACGGTTTCGCCAGATTTTAGCAGCTCATAATAGATCACACCTTTCTGATCCCACCAAACACAGAGCATTGTCTTCCGTCCATAGCGATTTGGCCTTGCAGTCGATGTCGATGATTCGCCTGGAGTTACCCATGATCTTTTACGCTTAGGATTCTCAAAATATATCCACTTTTCATTGCCAGTCACAATTCGATGGGGAAATGACTTTCTTTTATACCTGGCGAGCAGCATTTCGCAAGTGGTTTTTCGGGTTTCCTGCTGTCTTTCATTCAGTTCATGTGGAACCCATTTTCCCATCTTCTGGATCTTTCCCATGGATTTCAAATGTATGGAGATGGCTTCTCGTGTCACATTCAATTGATTCACGAGTTATTGTTGAGTTTGAGTCATCCTCATCCAACAATGCTTGCAATTCGCTGTCTTTTTCGGTGGTTTTCCATGTTCTTCGTTTCTCACGTCAAAATCGCCACTTTTGAATTTTTTAAACCACTCAAAGCACTGTGATTTACCAAGAGCATGCTCACCGTAAGCTTCGACAAGCATTCGATGCGATTCTGCAGCAGTTTTCTTCAAACAGAAAATTAATGCTGTCCGCAAATCGTAGTTTCCAGGGACAAAATTCGACATGTTCAACTCTAATACAAACTATACTGTTGTATGAAACTTGTATTGTTGTGAGTTAAAAATTTTTGTCAGATGTCAAAACAAGGAAATGGCGTCAATGGCGCCATCTGACGGTAATTACATTGACAGCTATGGCCATCTATTGGTAAATTCCGGTTTCATATTTACATACCTAGTATACAAGAAAACTGTAAGAGACAAAAATTATTTATTTTCTTCTTATAGAACTAAAGAATTTTTTTAGAATTTTTTATTAACTTTTTAGTACTGCATTTTCTTATTCTTATCAACATGAGAAAATACAGTAATATTAACAAATTCTAAAAACATTCTCCAAACTTTATGACAAGAAAATAAATAATTTTTGTTTCTCATTGTTTTGTAAAGTTGATAGTATTTGAGTAAAAAATTATTGAAATATATTCAGCGATTTTTAATAATTAATATCTTGTTCCTCCCATTGTATTTCACCATTGTGAAAAAAATGATACAGGACTTTTCGTCCCAGTTTAGTTCGCTCTATCTATACAAAAGCGCTTGGCAAAAACTTATGGATCCTCTATATATATACATATATATATA
>NW_017259184.1:833509-842310 GCF_001594045.1 Atta colombica | reverse complement strand
AGGTTTTAATTTTTTGCTTCAATATGAAGAAATCTGCGGCTGAGGCTCATCGAATGCTCTCAAATACTTATGGTGAGGTCGCTATTAGTGAAAGAACGTGTCGTGAGTGGTTTCAACGCTTCAAGAACGGTGATTTTGATGTCCAAGATCATGTTCTGTATTTGGTGGGACCAGCTCAGCGTAGTGTATTATGAAACCGACTGAAACAATCACAGGCGATCGATATCGAACGCAATTGATGCGTTTGAGCCGAGCATTGAAAGACGGCATTGAGCATTGAAACGACCTCAATACAACGAGAAACACGATAAAGTGATTTTGCAGTGATTTGACAATGCTCGACCCCATGTTGCGAAAGTGATCAAGACATATTTAGAAACGTTGAAATGGGAAGTCCTACTCCACCCGCCGTATTCTCCAGACGTTATCCTTCCTCTGACTATCACTTGTTTCGATCAATGGCACACGGCCTGGCTGACCAGCACTTCCGGTCTTATGAAGAAGTAAAAAATTGGATCGATTCGTGGATAGCCTCAAAAGATGACCAGTTTTTTCGACGCGGGATTCATACGCTACCCGAAAGATGGGAGAAAGTAGTGGCCAGCGATGGACAATACTTTGAATCATAAATGTATAACCAGTTTTTTACAATAAAGCCTCGAATTTCGAAAAAAAAACGGCGGAAGCAAAGTTGTACACCTAATATATATATATATATATATGTAGGGTAGACCATTTTAATCAATACACGCGAATATCTCGATAAGAAGAAATTTTTTTCAAAAAATGTTTCAGATCAAAAAATTTTATGGTTTCAAGGGGAAAAAAGATGGTGACCTTGGTTCACCTTGAAAAGTAATCCTAAGATCAGGTCCATGTTACATAAAATTTTTTTAATGGAACCTTCCATTTTTATTGTGAATTCTTGTAGTTTATTTCAAAAGCTTTTCAAAACATATATATAATAAAATATTTATCGTTAGATACATTTCAAGTTATGAGGTTTAATACAATATACTGCCGATTATTTGTATTATTCAAGGTGTCCGACTGACGACTAAAATCTTTTAAATATTACTCAAAGTCATAATTTAAATGGCCTACCTTGTATACAAGGTGATATCAATTTATAGTCCCACCCGTCTTAAGCAGGTAGAGCGGACTAAACTCGAGTCGAAAAGTTTACCATTTTGCAACATGCATTTTGTTTAGTTAACGAGATATTAACATTTAAAGATAGCCGCTCAATCTACTATTGCCGAAGCATGCCAAAGATACGGACCACTGAACGCACGGCACGAGGGCCGCGAGAAGCGAGTATGGCCTAGCAGACGCGCCGTTCGAGCTTAGAGGCTCGCGACGAGTTTGTCCCACTCCCCGCGCGTCATCAAGTTATCGACGGCGGATATTCGGCTCATTAGTAATAATATCTTGATTGCAAAAATTGGGAAATGATCAAGAATTGTTGGAAAAAACACAGTTTAGTTCGTTCTGTAGCGTGCATATGTACATACAGAAAAATATTATATAAATATTACTTGTTCAAGTAAATAATGAAATAAAGAGTATTTTAAAATTATATTATCAAGAAAATATTCTTTGTAATGATATAATCGTTACACAAAAGAAGAAAAATAAAAATTGCGTTTTCTCTCAGCATTAGAATAATATTTTTCTGCATTTTTCTACACTATCGCTCATAGAAGTTCGGACATAAATTTCATCAAATGATTGTGTAAAAAATTAAGACATAAAAATATTATTTTTTTGCATTATTTTTAAAATATATTTTGAATCTTGTATGTAATACATACTAACAGTTGCAAAAGCTTTATAAATTAGTTTTAATTTTGTATATCAAGAAATATTGTCTTTACTTCATACAACATTGATATATAATTAATAAATTTATTAGTATAATTAGTATAATTAATAAATTTCAAAAATTCGATCAGAGAACAAATATGGGCTCATGCTATGGTGTATGTTGCCTATCCTCATAAGTGGAGGATAGACTAGCAAAAGCTTTATAAAATATTTTTAATTTAATTTGGCACATAAAATTAAAAATAATTTATAAAAGTTTTGCAATTGCTAGTATGTGTACAAGTGATCTAAAATATATTTTAAAAAATAATACAATTGCTGTTTTATATCTTAATTTTTTACACGATCATTCGATGAAATTTATGCGGATGTCCGAATTTTCATGATTGGTAGTGTAGAAAAATATAGAAAAATATCAGTCTAGTGCTAAAAGAAAATGTAATTTTCATTTTTCTTCTTTTGAATAACGATTATATCATTATAAAAAATATTTTTTTGATAATATAATTTTAAAATACTCTTATTATTTACTTGAAACAAATAATATTTATGTAACATCTTTCTGTATGTACATGTGCGCGCTTCAGAACGAACTAAACTGAATGATTTTTCAACAATTCTTGAGTTTTTGAACAGTTCTTGAATTTTCGCAATCGAGATATTATTTCTAAAGCGCCGAATATCCGCTATATCGATAATTTAGCGCGCGGGAAAGTGGAGCAAGCGCCCCACTCATCGCCTTTAAGCTCGAATGCGGCGCGACTGCTAGGCCATCCCCGCTTCTCGCGGCCCGCGCATCGTGCGTGATAAGCCCTTCGACAATAATAGGTCGGGCGGACGCGCGTATTCGGCTATCTTTAAATGTTAATATCTCGTTAATTATTGCGAACATTGCAAATGATAGAGGATTTTCTGACTCAATTTAGTCCGCTCTGACCTGCTCAAGAGGGGAGGGAAGGGGGGGTCATAAATTGATGCCACCCTGTATATTTCAATCTTTCATTTCTGCAATAATTTTTTACAAAAAATTTCCTGTGTTCATATTACTCCTAAGGATGCTCATATTAGCCTATCCAGAGAATAATATGAGCACTGGGTGGGTAATAAGAGTACTCACCATTTCATCATTTGCATTAAAATAATCAATACTAATGTAAAATACATAAAACATCAACAAATCTATACCAAATAGTATACATAAAATTTTTTTATTCTTCAATGATATATTAAAATGTTCCCTCTTAAAGTGCTCATAATATCTGATCATACTCTATATAACAGTTCTTCAAAAGTAATTCTTTCAACACATTGTTTACGTGTCATGATATTTTATGATTACCTAGATTAAAATCTTCAAATATCTTTTGCTTTTAGTTCTATATTTATGTAGACAATTAATATTGACTGCTACAGAAAAATTTCAAGCCTTCGATTATGGATATTTCGACAATTACAAGCAATATGGACAGATGACACTCATAATGTATGATCTTACTAAAGTTACTGCGCCTTTGGCTTTATTTTACGGTGCTAACGATGTGATTGCTCCAGTAGCGGTAAGTCACTTTTGACTTTTTTATAAAAACTTCTTTTGATAAAAACATATATTGAAAAGTAGAATAAAATTTTATTAAGAATCTATACATATTCTATCAGGAGTTAGTCCTATTTCAAAGAAATTTATTTTAAAATATATATTTTAAAGAAGAAATTAAAATGTTAATTTGTATTTATTATTTTAAATAATTTTTTCTGATCTATTTTTTATTAAATATTTTAAATATTTTAAATAAGTTTTTGGAACATTTCATATTTTATATTTTAAAATTGAATCAGTTTTTTACCGATTTTGTATTTTTTAACCGTCGATGACACCAATTTGGCTTTGCTGAAAAATTGTTATAACTTTTGTAAATTTCCATATTGGTTAACAGTTTTCGCTGACTTTTCATCATTTTAGAAGTTTGATTTAAAAAAAAAATTAATTAATTCCACTCATGTTTACACATGTTTATTTTTATTTTCATTTTTGTAAGCCGCTAAAAGTCACCAAAATGGCGTTTCATGTATATTCTGAAATAATCGGACATTAATATTTTGTCAGTATGAGTTAATCATTTGTATACGTCTATAATTCCGACATATTTTCTGTCTTGTTTTTTTCTTCAGTAGTATTATTCATGATGGAGGTGAAGCATTTTGAAGGATGCGCAATAGATAGTAAAATAGTTTACCGGCTTGGCCAGTCAGACGCGATTGGCAATACAAAAAATAATCATATGGCAAAATATCATTTTCAAACAAATAATTTATTTAACAATTTATTTAATTGAAACATGATCTTTTCATTTCATATCGCATAAATCTGTTTTAAAATTAGCGATGTGCTTATCAGCGACTTGAGCCCATTCTGTCACACACATTTCTGTCATGGCCAACATCTTGAAAATATCATACAATGCCGATAGCATTTGATTGGTCGAAATTCGCCCCATCCTTATCCCATCATGCACAATGCTTCACATTTCTGATTTCACCATGATATTGTTTTCATGACAAAAAGAATCAACATGTTAACGGTGAAATTACGATTATTGTATTCAATGTTTGTTTTTTTTCACACTGTACAATACAGAATATCGAATATATACATACCTATATATATATATATATATATATATATATATATATATGTATACCCATACAGCACAGATATATTGCAACAATATTTTGCAAAAATATTTCATTGCAAAATTGCAAAATTGCAAAAATGCAACATTGTGAAATATTGCTGCAATATTTCAGCAACATTGCAGCAACGTAAAAATGTCCATTTTAAAAATATTGATATGTAATGTTGCAGCAATATTACAACGTAATATATATGCAATATTAGGTTTTGCACAGTGGAGAAATACTTGCAGTATTATTGCAGAAACATTGTAATAATATTACATTATTAACGTTACTGCAATATTTATTATAAGATTTTGTATATAAATTTAAATATAAAAAATTAGAAGTAGGAGTTAAAACATACAATAAATACAAATAAAATATGACTTCATAATTAATTAGATCTTTATATTTTATAAGCATGTTACGATATACACCGCCAGTATTAAAAATTTTACAGTGTACGTAATGTAAATTATAAATTTTCAGTATTGAAACACACCTATAAAATATAAAAACATAGTTAATTATCAAGTCATATTTTATTTGTATTCATTGTATGTTACATTTAATTCCTACTTCTATTTTTTTATATTATATATCTTATATCTTATTATTGTATCTATTATGCATTATATTTAATCTTTACTTCTAATTGTTTTATGTCTATAAATTATAGGCACAATTTCTATAAATTATAGACATTGACTACACCTTATGCCCGTTTCCATTAATGTAGATTAACTTTAATCTCGGTTTAATTTACTCTTCATCTTTTTCTAATCTTTAGAATTAGAAAAAGACGAAGATAAGTTGAATTGAGATTAAAATTAATCTATAATGGTAAAAACATTAATCGGGTTTAATCATATTCGTAATTAGAAATTAACCATTCCGTTTTTCAAAGGAATATAATTATGAGATTGGTCAATTTTAGATGTTATGAACTATAGATGTTATGAAACTCGATTAAGTATGCCATGTAAACGTGATCATTAATTCCTATTCTTCCATTATCTTCAGGTCCTTACTTTATTGGGTTATACACAAATCAATATATACGAGTCTTAACACTGAAAGTAAACTTTCTAGCAGAGACACAAATCGACACAGTGACAAGAGTTCATTCTTGTCTTTGTTTCTTACTAATTTTTGAACAAGGATGACTCTTGTGTCAATTTGTGTTTCTTGCTGGAAATATTTTTAAAATATTGCTGCAATATTGCTGAAGTAATATTGCAAAAGGAAGTCTTCGCAATGTTTCTGCAACATGGCATTGAAATGTGCAGCAATACTACAAATTTTTAATTTAAGAAATTGATTAGAAACAGATTACATGGTATACATATGAAATGCATTATACATAAATTCATGGTAATTATATACTATAATTACAATATAATATTTCATAATAATTGTGGTTTGTATATATTATATTAAACATTACATCGAAAAAAGGAAATCTTTTATGCATAGTAACTTAATGAGACCATAAAAATTCTACGTAACGTCACATATTGGGTCCAATTCTTTTTAGTAATGACAAAAATCAGAATCAGACAATAAAACTATTAGAGGGTCATTACAAATTGAAGTGCGGAAATGCGAAAACGCGGAAGACAAAATTAACTAAACTTTACTAAATTTTCACGTTTCCGTATTCTGTTCCGCCTGTTTTGATCTCCTAATATATACATGCAGTATAATTTGAGCGGAAAAGCGGAATGGGGAATTAGAAATTATTAATTTTTAACAATATTTATTGTTTGAAATGAATTTCATTAGTATATCACTACGTAGATTTAATTTTAACGAAGTATTTATTAACTTCTGATAAGTTAATTAAATATTGTCAAACACAATTTTATATGATCATTAACACTTGCAAGCTTAGATTCATAAATATAACAACAGAGTGAACAAATGATTTATGATATATCAATATTACATCGTATTTTCAATATCTGTGGGATATGAATACTATGTCTAAACGTATATATTAAAATACATCGGAGCAAAAAATGAATTGTAAAAAATTTTCTCAACGTTAACATCACATCCAATTTTTTTAATATAAGAGGCCTGTTCTTTTTGATTTCTTTTGCACCAGCTCATCTTTCTTCCTCTTTTTTCTTGGAAAGAAAAGGAAGAAAGAACTGGTGCAAAAGTTCAGTTAAAAAGAACAGAACTTAATGACACAAATTAGAATCGCGTCGATAAAACTATTACTTTTGGACGATTTTTATCAAAATTGCAGATTTCTATTTGTATATCATTTTACTATATAAATTGAAGCATTTATCAAATTCTCTTGAACTAAATCATTTAATATATTGTTTCCAATAATATTGTATTTAATTAGATTATAGAAAACTGACAAATGCTTTAATGAACATTAAAATAATGTGTTCATAAATTTCACAAATTTTGAAAGAATAATAACACAGTTAACACTGATTTTTGTCATTACATCAAAAAAATTGGACCTCATATATAACGTTACATTGTTGATGGAAATTAAAAACTTTTTTTCTTTCTTCCTTATTGATATGCTAGCATATTGTCAGTCATAATGATCGTATTACACAGATATTGAAATCCAAATAACATAAGTTTCACATGTTCATTACATTTGTAAATTCCAGATTCGAAACGTAAATTATCGTTTAACGCATTATATTAGATTATATTTCATTAGCTCGAGGTGTTGACAAATGCTTCATGTATATGTATATAATTAAAATATACCCATTTCATGAATATTAATAAAAAAAATTAATAATCTAATATTAATAGTTTTTACTGATCCTAATTTTTGTCATTAAGAAATGGACCCCATATGTAACGTTACGTCATTAAAAGAAATTTTTTAATTATTTTTTGCTTTCGTATGTATGCTGACATATTATATTGTATTTTCAGATACAATGTTCATATTACACAGATTAAAATTAAAATACTAGTATTCATATTTCTTACATTATTATCTTTTTGAATCATTACCTCTAAGTAAATGATCATTTAAGAGATTGCCTTAGATAATATATATTTATGTAATAGGAATCTGAGAGATATTATAATTTATATAATAAAAACGATATGTTGATATTTCGTTAATTTTGATAAGAATCATGTAAAAATAATAATTCTGCCGAGTGGTTCCGATTTGTTTTCTTCACATCAAATATATTGGACCCCACATATACCATGGTATGTAACGAGGTTGAGAGAAATCTTCACACATATATTTTCTGTGGCATATTTTCTGTGAATTAACGGTCAATGTCGAATTGACATCGAATCTAATTGTAAGTATCATTTCTACCTGGGATGTTCGTATTACACAGATATTGTAATATCTACAAATACATAATATTCGTATTCACTATTTATTTCATTATATTTATGAATTTTAGATTCCAAATGTAAATAATCATTTAATTGCCTTCAATAATATGTACATAATTAGATTATGAAGAGCTAACATGCAAATGCTTTAATGTATACAAATATGAAAACCATATAATACAAGTTAAATTTCACAAATTTTGATGAAAATAATCCGAAGGTGATAATTTTCTGAGTCTGGTTCACATTATTGTTATTATATCAAAAAAATTGACCCTATATATGTTATGTGAAAAATTTTTTAATTAATCTCCTGCTTCTATATTTGAGAGGTATTTACTTATAGATATATTGTTCTTATTACAGATAAAACTAAAATACTATAATATATGTTAACATGTTAATTATTTTATTATATTTGCGATTCCGAGTCCTAAGCATAAATGATCATCCAATTGTTCTTCAGTTTAATTATTTAATGAAAAAAAGAATTTAATGAGAACTTAAAATATTTTTTAAATTTATATATTATAATAAAAATGATATATCAACTTTGATAAAAATCATCTAAAATAACAGTTTTAATTGCTCATGATGATTTTAGTTATTATATAAAAAAATTTAAATACGCCTAAATATATACATATAAAATACTTTATAAATACGGAAACAAAAGTAAAATCTATTTCATCAACAATGTACTGACGGGTATATTTTCTATGATGTAATAACAAAAATTAGAATCAGCTAATAAATGTACTTACTTTCAGATGATTTTTGTGATGATGAAAATTAGTGAATTTCGTTTATATATCACTTTTACTATGTAAATTAAAGCATTGACTAATTTCTCGTAAGAAAACTTAATATTATTGGAAAACAATGTTTTAAATGAATTATTTACACTTACGAAACTTAGATTTGCAAATATAATAGCAAATATAATATAA
>NW_017259184.1:825628-833409 GCF_001594045.1 Atta colombica | reverse complement strand
AAATTCGGAAAAGATATTCTTTTAAAAAATTTCCTTGATAATGTAACGTCACATATGAGATCCAATTTCTTTGAAGTAATGACAAAAATCAGAATCAAGTTAATAATATTGTTATCTTTACAATGATATCTATCAAAATTGTGAATTTTATCCTTTTTACTATGTAAATTGAAATACTTCTTATAAATCAATTATTTTCGAGAATGTTTTATATGATCATTTACTAAATTTAGATCATTTATTAAGCTTAGAAGCTTGAAGAGAGAGACTCACAAATATAATAATAGGGTGAACAAATGAACATTATGTCATTTTTATATATGTATCTAATCATACATATCAAAACATCATTTATGTGAGAGAGAAAATAATTAAAAAAGATTTTCTCTACAATGTAAAGACACATTCGGATCCAATTTCTTTGATGAATTGAAAAATCAGTACCAGCCAGTAAAACTATTATTTTTAGAGAACTTTTATCAAAACTGAGAGTTTTGTTAGTATCATTTTCACTAAATTAAATGATAAATATTATAAATTATTAATTGACATATTTACTAACTTCTTATAACTCAATTAAATATTATTGAAATCAACGTTTTTACGATTATGTACACTTGTCAGTTTGAAATCATAAATATATAATAACAGAGTAAACAAACGAAAAATATGGTGCATTATCTATGGAGTATTACGTCTAAACATACATATCCAAATACATCATTTATATGAGAGCGAGAAATTAATTAAAAAATTTTCTCAACAATGTAACGATATATATCCATTATCTTAGATGTAATAATAAAAATCAGAACCTGTCAGTAAAATTACTATTTCTAGATAGTTTTTTAATGAAAATTAGTAGATTTCACGTGCATATAATTTTTACTATAAACACTGAAGAATTTGTTTATTTCTCGTAAGCTAATTTAATATTATCGAAAGCAACGTTTTAAATAATTATTTACACTTGGAAGTTTAGTTTATACAAATATACAAATATAATGAAATAATGGGCACAGGTATTTTAATTTCACAATATCTATTTAATATCAATAATATGTTAGATAATATATGTCAGAAAATGTATAATAGATAAGAAAAAGGATAATCCTTTAAAATATTTTTTCGATAATGTACGAGATCTAACTTCTTTAATGTAATGACAAAAATCAGAACCAATAAAACTGACATTACGATAATATTTACGATTATATAATTACATTCTGACGTGTTATAAAATTATACATCAATAAAATTCACAATTTTGCTAAATATTATCGTAATGCCAATAGTTTTACCGAGCCAGTTCTGATTTTTGTCATTAAATCAAAAAAATTAGATGTATGTTACGTTATATTGTCAAAGAAATATTTTCAAGGAATATCATTTTTTTCTTATTTATTACATTCTGACGTACATTATCTCACATATTATTGATCGTGTATATACTGAAATTAAAATACCTGTGCCCGCTATTTCATCATATTTATGAAACTATACTTTCAAGTGTAAATATTGTTTAAAACGTTACTTTCGATTATATTCAATTGACTTACGAGAAGTAGACACCGATGTGAACCTGGCGCTCAACTTTATCAAAATAAAAATTAATACTGCAGATCGTTTGTACTTCGTTTGTACTTGTTTGTACCGATCATTATTTCGTTTGTACCTCAAACAGTAAACTAAAAGTGAAAAATAAAAAATGGCCAGCGTGCAACTTTAAGATTTTTTAATTTCATTTATGCCATTCGAAAGAGAATCGTTTGTACCCGTTTGTACCTCTCTTACTTTCGTTTGTATCTCAAAGGGTTCGGAGATACAGCGATTTCAAAATTTCATAAATGCGTCAAGAGGGTAAGTCATTTTTAAAGATATCGAAATGGGACCAATGGCATTCGAAAGAGAATCGTTTGTACTCATTTGTATCTCTCTTACTTTCGTTTGTACCTCAAAGATTGTACCTTGAATGCCGTTGGTCCCATTTCGATATCTTTAAAATTGGCTAAGTTTGCTATAAAAGTTGCGCAAAAACTGAAACGCGCTGTATCTCCGAATCCTTTGAGATACAAACGAAAGTAAGAGAGGTATAAACGGGAACAAACGATTTTCTTTCGAATGCCGTTGGTCCCATTTCGATATCTTTAAAATTGACTAAGTTTGCTATATAGGGATTGCGCAAAAACTGAAACGTGCTGTGTATCCGAACCCTTTGAGGTACAAACGAAAGTAAGAGAGGTATAAACGGGTACAAACGATTTTCTTTCGAATGCCGTTGATTCCATTTCGATATCTTTAAAATTGGCTAAGTTTACTATATAGAGATTGCGCAAAAGCTGAAACGCGCTGTATCTCCGAACTCTTTGAGGTACAAACGAAGTACAAACGACCTGCAGTATTAATTTTTATTTTTGATAAAGTTGAACACCAGGTTCACATCGATGAAGTAGACGCATGCTTCAATGTACGTAATAAAAATTATATGCACATAAAATCCACTAATTTTCATTTTTTTAAATCTAAAAAAACATTATCTAAAAATAGTAATTTTATTGACAGGTTCTGATTTTAATCATCTAAGGTATACTGAACCTGATGTACAATATATAAATAAAAAACTAGAAAATGTATATGTCCACTATTTCATTAAATTTTTTAATCATAATCTCAAAGTGTAAATAATCATTTAAAACGTTGCTTTCGATAATATTTGTGAAAGCAAAAATGGATTTTTAATTTGAAATTAGATGATTATGTTAAGAAATATACAACATTAATTAACTGAAATTGTATGAAATTGTATGATTAATTGACTAAATTGATATATAGAGTTGTACCAGAGTTAACGCAGGAATCGGCACATACATATTCCTCATGAAAAAGTAAATCGAAAATATTAATAGCAAAATCTTAAGGCATCAAAAATTTTCAAACATGAGCATTTGAAAATAACCAATCACAGGACATGAAATTCGCGCCATTAGGAGCAAGCCTTAAGCAATCGGCTGCGTAAATGCTTTGACGGACGTATCGCTCAACGGTGCCCAATGAGTATTACAAAGTTTCGTGAAATTTCTATATTAACTACTGTCATATTCTTAAATTGAGTCCAATTTAATTACTAGTATCGGTCCTAATGTTCAATACAAATTTGGTTTATACATTACATATCTTTGAATAAACTGATACCGGTTCTAGCAAATAGGGGAGGGAGGGGGGGGACTTTTCATAGAAAAAAATACCGGGTCCAATGTGCCAAAAGGCCCGATATGTATCATTACACTTTCGATACCAATATTTAAAATCCAAATCAGAAAAATATGTGTGTGTGTGTGTGTGTGTGTGTGTGTGTGTGTGTGTGTGTGTATGTGTGTACAACCAATAATGCAAGTAATATCAAAATAATGTTTTATTAATCGGAGAAAAGCATAAGAACTAAATTGACGCATTTGGCGATTCTTGGAGGGTATCCAATTCCGGAGGTTCTAGTGTTAAATAATTTTCTAGAATCTATACTTTAGAATTTATACTTTTTATTATAAATAAATTATATCACAATTATGTTACCGATCCGTCGACAAAAGTGTCAATGAGTATTTAAATTATAGTATTTATGATGAAATATAGCGCGCGCGCGTGCATGTATGTGTGGAGAGAGGAGGGGGATGAAATATACCCATATATGATTCTTGTTGATTTTCTCTAATTCGCAGAGGATTAATATTATTAAGTATCTAATTATAGGCCGTAATTATAAAAAACTTGAAACATTATACTTATAAATGTATTCGTATATTCCAGGGCACGGTAAAATTTGCACTTCTCGGCCAATTTTCGAAAGGCTCCATCTCCCGCTATTCCTCTTACTTCGTGCGCAGACCAAATGCCGCTCGAAGTTTAAGAGTGCCTAATGTTCAAAGACATGAGATGCACGGGGCATTCGTTTTGAGCGCTCACGTTGTAAACTTCATTCTATCTTTTTTTTCGTTCATTATACAATTAAGAATGAATAAAGCAACGGATAATTGTTCAAAATGAATACATCCAGTGAACATCAAGAATTGCTGATATCAGTGATTCCATAAGGGATAAATTACAAAATCTTTTGAAATCATGTAAATATTTTTCTTTGTGCCTTAACGAAAGCACTGATATTCGACACATGAGTCAACTTAGTATTTTTATTCGAATTGTACAAGATTATTCATGTGTCGAGGAACTTTTAGATTTCGTCGTATTACGTAACACAATGACAGGTCTCGATATTTTTTTGGCAGTTGAAGAAACTCTTAAAAAATTAGATTTTAATAAATGTTCTTCAATTACGACTGATGGTGCGAAAGCTATGACAGAAAGAATTTGCCGATCAATTAAAGTAGTGAAATATCCCCATTATTCATTACATAATACATCAGGAAGCATTAGCCGGTAAAGTTGTAAAACTTTCAATAGCTATGGAGACTATCACTAAAATAATTAATGAAATTAAAGGTGGACATAAGTTCCTTACTCACTGAAAATTTAAATTATTTCTTGAACATAAAGATGTTTACATAGATGTCTCACTTCATTATCCAGTTCGTTAGCTTAGTGCTGCAAAATGTTTAGAAATATTTTTTGCGATAAGAAAAGACGTTCTCCTTTTCCTCCTCTCCAAAGAAATGAACAACTCAAAATTTCACGAATATATATCTCTTTTGGAAGATGTAATATTTCTTACTGAATTCGCTTTTATTACTGATATAAGTAATCAACTTAGGCTTCTTAACTTAAAACTGCAAAGGACGAATCAAAATATTTCCCAAAAGTGAATCACGTTGATTCTTTCCGGAGAAAATTGCAGGTATTAAAATCTCATTTAAATATATATTAAATATATATGATAATATTTTTCACTTTTTTCTTTCTTGTCAAATTCTTCTCAAAGACAATAATTGCAATTTCAAAGAATAATTTTCTATATTCTCTTATAGAATGATAACAGTTTATTTGCTTTGAAAAATTCAGAACTGAATTAATTCTTTTCGAGAATCCCCTTACAGCGCCAATTGAAGGACAGCATCTTGACTTGACTTGCAAGATGAATTATGATTTGCAGAACGATATTGCACTTAAAACGATTAAAGAAATTGGTGCTGAGTTTTACAAAATGTTGAAAGAATCCTCAATCTTCGAGATTTCGGACTTCGAATTCATTCCATGTTCAGATCTACATATTTATATGAGACATTCTTTTAAAAAATGAAGCTTATAAAAAATGAGAGACGTTCTTGAGCGATTCTTGATTCTTTGCCTTGTCTTATGCGGCTCACGACGTGTAATATGCAAATCGACGTTTCTGATCTCGCCAATAAAAGATTCTGAAAATCAGAATAAGTATTTTTCATTTTACTTCGTTTGTGTTTAATTATTTTCGTCGTACAATTCATCATTTTTATCAGTGGACTAGGCCTATTGGAGATACCATTTAAAAAAAAACGCTTCAAAAATAGTGACCTCAAGAATGATGTGAAAATTCATTGGATGTATTCATTGTTGAGCGCTTATCTGTTGCTTCATTTTGTCTTAATTATATAATGAGCAAAAAAAAAGATAAAATGAAGTTTAGTGTGAGCACCCAAAGCGAGCGCCTCGTGCACCTCTTTGAACGTTAGACGCTTCTAAATGTCGAACGATATTTGGTCTGCGCGCGAATGGTGAGAGGAGTAGCGGGAGACAGAGCTTCTCGAAAATCAGCCGAGAAAATGCAAATTTTGCCAAGCCCTGGATATTTAAATAAACGAAATCATTAAAATATTTTGTATTTATTATTTAAAACATTTATTTACACATAATTCTTATTTTATATTTCAAGTAAGTTTTCGAAATCTATTTTTTATTTAAAATAAGAAATAGCCTTCGAAAATTTATTTAAAATAAAAGGCAAGTTATTTTTATATTTTAAATAAAAGTTATTCTATATTTTAAATAAATAAATGCATTTTTGAGCCCTACCTGATTGAAAAACTTTTATGAAGATCAACATAGATTGAGACAAAATCTTAGAAATTCTTAATTTTTTATAGGTATTTTATAGGTAATGTGGCGGGGGGGTGGGGGATGTTGTTTGTTTGAAAACCAAGAAATCTTCCTGCCCTTCACCCTTGAATAACGCCTCTAGTCCCACTGCGAATATTTACGAAAAACTAAAGCATCTACAAAATGAACAGTAGCAGTAGAGGTTGTAAACATGTCGGGAGTATGCTGATTTTCCTGTCGATCAACGTCAATCGATGCTGATTCAATATTATTCGACATCAAATCGATGTTAATCCGAGATTGCACACCTGGGATGTTTTTTACACTCGAGCATCAGAAAAATGAAGCTCACGTTACAGTAGTTTATTTCACCGATCGAAGATCTATTTATCATTCGATAAATTTATAACCCATATAACAGACAGTGTACCATGTATTTATTCGTAGTAATAATGAAACTCTCTGATGTAAAAAAAACCACCCTAGGTGAACATTTACGTAATAAAAAATTCAATATAATAACGTATATAATATCATTTCGAAATATAAAATATAAATTGAATGGTATGAAATAAAGTTATAAATATTTGTAATATATTTGTATATAATAAATAATAATGTGTAAATGTTATCGATAAGTAAGAAAAACCAATGTATAAGAAACATATATTTATATTTGCCATGAAAAAAGATTTAATGAATAAAAACTAAAACTTTTATGAGTTAAAAATATTATAAAAGACAATTAATTAATATTTTTGTTTAGTTTATATAAAATTTATATAGCTTTTCCAAAATGTTATTTTTATTGAAAATGTAGTTTATACATACCCGGGAAAAAATATTATATATATGGACATATTTTACATGTAAGTACTTATATATAATTGTATATAAAATATGTCAATTTTTTACAAAATTATATATACAATAATTTGATATATTTTTATATAATTATATATATTATATGAAACATTTTTTCCGGGTACTTATATATATATATAATACGCAATAAATAATTTGTTAAATATAATTTAAAAAATAGTATGTAATAATTATCAATATAATAATAATTTTATTATTATTATTTCAAATAAAGTAAAAATAAATTATTTTTAATAATTACAGAAAAGCCAACGCAATAAAAATAACTTTATATGATATCGATTTACAAGGAGAGATTCACATAAGTATTTTATGGATTTTGATCAACTTTTGCATGGTTATTTTGGGGTATCAAAAAATAATGCCTGTAAAGCAGTAAATTGCACCTTTGCGTATTTTTCAAGAAAATCATAATTTTAAATCACGACGGATCTTTCCGTCGACGTTTTCAAACTTAGAGGAATCGATAAATAATTAAAAAACAAGTAATTTGCGTTTTTTTGAATGTTAATGATGTGTATTTTAATGAACGATTAATAAGTGTGATTGTGATATGACATCAACGTTTATTCGGATGATGTAGAAAGATAGTATATTTCGCATGTTTCTATAACAACTATCACCCATCATTATGTATATCATTTTGCCAGAGAGCATTGTCAATAAATAACGAGAAATAAATCGTATGTACAAAAATTAATTGTCTTTATATATATATATATATACATTATATAAATTACTCGTTTTTTAAATATTTATTGATTCCCTCAAATTTGAAAGCGATCCATCGTGACCTAAAATCACGATTTTCTCGAAAAATACGCAGAGGTGCAATTTACTGCTTTAAAGGGATTATTTTTTAGTGTCCAAGAATA
>NW_017259184.1:822175-825528 GCF_001594045.1 Atta colombica | reverse complement strand
GTTTCATTAATATCTTCATTTTTTATAAACACTATTACAATAAACTACTTAATGTTTTTTTCTATTTATTTAATATTTTCTTGGTTTTTTTTTAATTTTTTCAAAAAATATTGGTTTAGTGTTCTTACATAATGTCATTAGATAATAATAAATTATAGAACAATCACTATATAGAACAAATATATCTAGAATAGTAATATATATAGAATAATATATATAGAACAAATATATCTTTAATAACAATAACTTTTAATTGGGTGTAGAAAACATTCCAGGTGATCATTTAAAAAAAAGAGGCGTACTCTTGGATTAATTCAACGTCGATCGATGTTAATTAGATATTGATCGATCAATCATTTGTAACTGGAGATGTAATAGGACATAAAGTCCGCAAGCGAATGATTGAAATTAGAATCCTAGATATAACAGAGAAGCGCAACCGAGCATATTTAAAGATTATAATTAATCGCCTGAAGAAAAAATGGCGACCTGCGTTTACATCTGTAATTCCGCAAATGGAGCGATTCCTGTAACAGTAGTATTTCTACTGACTACAAAGAAATACTGATTCTCTTTGAAGACTACTATACATATCAAGATTTAAAAATGATATTTATTTACCGAAATTAGAATTCTAAAAGACTACCCATAGAAAAAATGGCCATAAACTAATCAGAAATAGAGACAGCGGTTGCGCTTCTCTGTTATATCTAGGATTCTAGTTGAAATCTATTTCGCTTACAGACTTACTCTACGACCTATTACATATCCAGCTAGTGTGATTAATCGAATTATCGAACTAATTCGATCGACGTTGAATTAACATCGATTTGATGTTGATCGATCAATTCTGACTGAGCCGAAAAATCAACTTACTCCCTATGTGTCTGCAGCCTCTATCGCTACTGCAAACGACGCATAAGAATTTCTAAGACATAAACCTCACTCTACGTTTCACTATGAATACCTGCGAAAAATTAAGAATTTCTAAGCCTTGCTTTAGTTCATGTAGATTTTTTGAATCTCTTTAAAAATTTTTTTTCCGACAGTGTATTTCTTATTTTATATTTTAAATAATTTCTTGTGATCTATTTCTTATATAATATTTTTAATAAGTTCTTGCAATCTATTTTTTACTGCAAATAAGTCATATCACTTATTTTACCGAATTCGGTATATTACACACAAGTATATAATACATTTATAACAAGAATTTGATCAGTTTCATACAAGCTACAATTGAATGAAAAATTGAAAATATTCTTTCTTTATAAATAATTTAACATTACTTTGAATTTTTAAATAGAGTTGCATAATTTCGTAATATTACACGGAATTTTCCTTTATTTTTTCTTCCTATTATTCATTTCATAATTCCTTCTTTTTTCTTCTTTTTTTTCTCACTTCGATCTCTCTCATTTTTTCAGCCTATATAATTATATAATGTTATTATCTATCTAAATAAAAATAGAAGAAATTCAAGAAATAATTGATTGATTATTTCATTAAATCGATTCATAATTCATAATGATATTTCATATTATTATTTAAACTTTAGTTTATATTATATTTATATTATGTTTATATTATGTTTCCAGTCCGTAAGTGGCGTACAGTTTATGTAATTGAAAGATTATTATGAGTTATCTAGCTTTTATTATGAGTTATATTAAAGATATAGAATGTTTATATAAAAATATTATTAGGTATTTAGCTTCGACCATATTTTCCTTATTATTCATATAGTGGTCTTGATTATTATTGGTTATAATAAATAATTGTTTTAAAAAATAATTGCTTTCATTATTGTCGTTAATTTTATCATTTTCCATATTTCCAGAATGTATTGGAGACATATAAGTGCTTGCCAAATGTTATCCTGCTAGAAGAAATTGCATATAAATTATTTTCTCATGCAGATTTTTTAATTGCCATTGATGTTAAAACTCTAATGTATAATCGTGTTATAGAATTATTTCAGAAGATTGATAATAATTAAACGTGGACAATCCATGATAAATTAATCTATGTCTAATATTTGAGGTGACTCCTTTTGTTAACAAATCGATTGCCTATAGTATCATTGCCTATAACATTTTTGCCGACACAAAAATTATTACCTATAGCTTGATTGCCTATAATGTAAGCACTTTTGTGCACAAATAAAATTTTCAGAGACAAAATATCACGTTTACCTAGATATATTATTGCCTATTGCTCAATCGCCTATAAGCACTTTTGCACATAAATACAAATTTTAGAAAACGGAGTTAGACAAAATATCACGTTTACCTATATATATTATTGCCTATTGCCAACTCTATTGCCTACATATATTTTATTTGCCATTAAATACTATTTTATATTTTCCCATTCGCGCGCGCGCGCACACACACATAAACACACAAACACAAATGCATACTTTATTACAAAAATACTTTATCGTATACAAATATAACAGTCTACACAATATAGCATCTCCAAAAAAATTTGATTTAATTTTTTAGTAAAACTTAATTTTATTAACCCTTTGCCCTACATTTCTTTTACAAATTAAAAAAAAATTAAGCTTTGTACGAATGACGTATTACGGTTCTCACCCGTGATACTCATGTTTGGCCCGATTTCCTTACCACGAGTCTCATACGATAAGCGAAAGGATTAATTATATTTTAGAGAAGGAGATATCCAACTAACCACCATGCAATTTCAACTTATTGAAGACAACCATATTCCTGGTTGGAAATTGACGCATGTGCATTAAAAATTGGAGATCACATAAAAAATTCAGTGTCCATACTATATGTACTTATACTGTGTTGTAGGCAATAACCCAGTTAGAAATGATAATGAAATCGACATCGAATTGACGTCGATTCTTGAATTGATCTAGTCAGCATAAAAATATACTACTAGTGTCACTAATGCAATAAGTAAATTCGACAAATAATGTCAATAGCGTAATAGTAAATATTGGAGAAAGTTTCATTGAAATTTTATTGTGAAAATAAGTATTATTTATTAGCGTCACATTTCAGAGAATACACGACAAAATTATAATAAAAAAAAATTTATTTTATGAATTCAAGAATTAATTTTATGCTGCACCCACGGGGTCACTTATTCGAATCCGAACCTCCACTTACCAATTCATTTCTGTGATCATACGAGAATTGCTCCTTCGATGAACTATGAACACCTATAATATTAATGGATGTAGTTATAACATATCTATTCAAAAATGTTGTAAAAGAGGCGGAACACATAAAAAAAATATAATTAATATTAAATATAATAGTACAAATGATGACATCTAAAATAAGATAATAACTTGTTTTTAATACTATAAAATA
>NW_017259184.1:804044-822075 GCF_001594045.1 Atta colombica | reverse complement strand
TATATATATTTTTTTTACTCTAATAAATTTTTTATACCTAATATTTACAATTACTGGAAGTAGTTCTATGTTACGTCATATGTCGTCATATAGTATACTACTACTACAGTAGTATACTACTTAGCATTAACACTATTGCGTATCAGTAGTAATACTACTATAGTAGCAGTTACACTAGCAGTATTTTTATACTTCCAAATGTTATTGGAAACTTGTATGGTAGACCAACATTTAAATTTCATTTATTTAAAAATCGAGATCATTTCGATATCAATTAGTTAGACTTTGATAGAGTCGATGATATTTTTCCTTGATTTCATACTCATTTATAGTAAGAAATATTATTTCCCGAAATTCCTCAATACAAAAGTGACGTATAAGATTATATTAAATAAACTACAAAGTATTAGGTGTACAACTTTGCTTCCGCCGTTTTCCTATAGATGGCTTTAGCGGTAAGTGGTGGTCGAAATAAATAGATCATAGACGTCATACAATAAACTTGGGCATCTGTCAACATAACCCCATAGAAACATTAGTCGATTTGTGTCTGCATCATAAAGTTATTCTCGATTGAAAATGTCAGTTTACGAGCCAAATTCTCGTCATTTGCGGGAGGTTTTAATTTTTTGCTTCAATATGAAGAAATCTGCGGCTGAGGCTCATCGAATGCTCTCAAATACTTATGGTGAGGCCGCTATTAGTGAAAGAACGTGTCGTGAGTGCTTTCAAGAACGATGATTTTGACGTCGAAGACCGGCATAGCGGTGGAAGAGAGAAGGTTTTCGAAGATGCAGAATTGGAGGCATTACTTGAGTAAGACTGTGTCAAAATCAAGAAGAATTGGCACGATCATTGGGAGTGACTCAACAAGCCACTTCAAAACGCCTCAAAGCCATGGGAATATACTTCAGGAAACATACTTGGAAACATTGAAATGGGAAGTCCTACCCCACCCGCCGTATTCTCCAGACGTTGCTCCCTCTGACTATCACTTGTTTCGATCAATGGCATACGGCCTGGCTGACCAACACTTCCGGTCTTATGAAGAAATAAAAAATTGGATCGATTCGTGGACAGCCTCAAAAGATGACCAGTTTTTTCGCGGGATTTGTACGCTACCTGAAAGATGAGAGAAAGTAGTGGCCAGCGATGGACAATACTTTGAATCATAAATGTATAACCAGTTTTTTACAATAAAGCCTCAAATTTCGGAAAAAAACGGCGGAAGCAAAGTTGTATACCTAATACAAATAAAAATAATGATATTCAGCAGGAGTGGAAAAATAAAATAAGATACAAAAAATTACTAGAAGAAAAGATGTAGACTTTATCAACAATTGTAAAAAATGTTCCGATTCGTATTAAAAAATTCCACAATTTTCTAAAAAGTTATAAAATTATTGGGTTGTTCGTGCCGACTATATAATTTAATAAATGTATACTAAAATTTAAATTTTCTGCGTTTAAATTTTCCTTCAACATCGGCACAAACTTTCTGGACAACCCAATATTTATAAATTCTGAAAAATTTTGAGAGCTTTCATGATTAGAGCGATATTAATTGCAATTATTGAAATGAAATCGAAAAAAATGTCGATTCGATCTTTGAATGAAAATATTCAAAATATAAGATTACGTATCAAATTTATACCAAAAATATTAAAAATGTATCAAACTCTCATTGCATTCTCTACATATGTAATTTTTTTGTCATTCGAAAATGTTGAAATTTCGATGCAAGAATCGACAACTTTTTTATTGTAACGACGTCGAAACGATGTCTTTTCGAGGAACTATTTCTGATTGGAAAAGTGATGTAGGCGAACGATACTATAAACAGATTTGTAAGCGAACGGGATTCCCTTAATATTTTCTTATTAAAAATGTTTTTCTATTGTACTTTCGACTTATATAAAAAATACTTATCTGATACTTATATGGTTGAAAAATTAAATTATGGACCAAAAAGTATTGCAAATTATTCTTTTATGGCAAATATAAAAAAAAGGATTATTGTTTATCATGAGAATATTATTTCTGTCAAAAAGTTTTTTTCTTCTAAAATTGATAATATATTACTAAAAATTGTATTTCATTAAAATGTAATATTAAATAAAACCGTAATAAATTTCTTAATTCTTTGTGTATATTTTTGGTACAATGAATGTATTGACTAAATTGTAAATATTATTAATAAATTTTTGTACTTAAATTGCGATTTTAAATATAATGTTATAGTATTTATAAATATTTTTTAATATTTATCAATTTATGTACTATAAATATCAGTAATCTGAAGACACTGATAGTGTCTTGACGCTAAGTTACGCATAGCGACACTACCGTGGCTACCTTACGCGATGAGTTGCGCCAGATCGAAATTATCGGATCTCAATAAGGACTAAACTGATCGAGTTCTAAGTATGCTCAATCGAGTGCAACCGCTCGGAATATATAATGAAAAGTTTTTATTTTTTTCTCTACGTGCTCTACTAGTGAAAATATTGCGACGCAAAATACGAATCTGAAACTTTTATTAAGAAAAAACTAAGAAACGTCTTCGTCGTCGCCGTCGTCGTCATCATCGCTGCTAGGAGTGGGTAATGTTTTGGAATTTTTGGCACAAGAGGTAAATGTGGCGCTAGCAATACATAGTCACACATGGTCAGCGAGCGTTGCAAACGCTGCGATGGTTATGCACATTTTATACATTCTACACTCTGCAGAGATTATAAGTTGCAGTTATTAACATTATTGTTATTTTACGGTAATGCGATCACGGAAGAATTGAATAAGTGCAATTGTGGCTAAAACTATATTATATATAATTGGATTACCTCAAATATTGATAAAAATACTTTTAGTTAATATATTTTCACGTAATTAAATGTAATCCAAATAATTAAAAGTTATCCAAATAATATCAAGTCATTGAGGAATTATGAGCACATTTGTACGGCACTCTTAATCGGATTTATATATATATATAATAATATGATGAAAATACATCCAATCGATGCATTTTCGCAAAAAAATAAATAAAAATTTGACAAAAAAAGTCGCTCTGCCTTATGAACGATGATTAGTTATTGAAATCGATGACTATTCAGATTAAGAAATTAAACACACCGACGAAATATTGCGATGCAAGCAGACACTGCAGCAAAATTTTCATTCCTCTGCTTTATTTAAATTTACCGGAATAGCGGCTCGCATTAATTCCGCATTCGCAAGTTCCGCTCAACAGGAAAATGAATTTCTTCGGATCAATTGCTAGATTTATACTGGATTCGACGTATATACGATATTCTGCAATCAGAAAGCAGAATTTTATTTCGTGTCGATGATACGAAGCAAAATCCTGTTTATATTTTTTTAATATTTTTTAATATGATTCTAATTTTTTATATTAATATACTTCTTATTTATATTATTTTTCTAAATATTACATTTTCTAAGTATTGTATTCTTATTTTTCTTATTTTTCTATTACAAATATTACATTCATATTTTATTATTGTACTATGTTATTATATCAAGATCTAGCAGTATCAGGCGTTTTAACATGAAAAATTTTTCTATTTAAATTAAATTTTTCTATTTAAATTAAATTTTTTGTTTTATACGTTTTTAATTTTTTGTGATAACACTTAAATTAAACAAGATAACGCAATTTTGTGATAATGTTTTGTATAATATTTTGAAGGAGAATTAAATAATCACTACTTCAGTTGGAAGAGAAAATGTCTTTGAATGAATTGTGATATAATAATTTCACTTAAGAGGAATTTAAATCATTTGGATTGGAATAGGAAGATCCTTCAATAAGATATATATATATATATATATACTTAGGTTTCATTTCATAAAAATTAAAGATAATACCATTTGAATTAAATAAATAATAATAAAGATAGTATCATTTGGGTTTTATTTTTTATTTTGATTATAGAATTTAACTTAGCGTCACAATTGTTGTATTAATTTTTTTATACAAATGATATATATCATTAGATTAATATTCATTAATAATATTCATTAATATTCATTAATAATCATATCATTATTTATTTAATTTGGCATGGTATAAAGAAATGGGATCTAATTTTGTAGTTCTTGATATCAAATCTTTTATAAAAATATTAAAGTTAATATCATTTATATAATATTCTTGAGATTTCCACAAGTGTTTTCTATATAAAGATTATGCGTTCGCGGGTTTTCTCCGTATCCAGATCTATTCTTGGAATGCCAACCTTTCATGAATCTGCAGTCCCACTTCATCAGGGCGAGGAGCAACCTGATACTGAGCTCCTCCGGGTCGTTCCTTTTATATATTACGCTACTTGTTGGAAAAGAAAAAAGAGAATTGTAGGTGAGAAAAGGAAAGGTGAGAATAACCAGGAGAATAATTTTCCATATTTTATTTATATTGTATCCATTATCTCTATTTAGATTATTAGGATGTTTTTGTATCTCTATGACTTCTCTATACTTCCTTGAGAAGTAATTTCTTTCTTGACGTAATGTTGACTATTGTGGTCATTTTGTCAAACAGTATTTGATGTCCTATTTCGATGTTGTGTTCTGATAATGCTGATTACGTGACGTGTTTTAACTTGACATCACATTGATGTTCTTTTATCCGTAGGTTCATTCTCCCAGTTTCTCCAATGTAAGATTGTAGCATTTGAGTTTTAATTTTTCATTTGATACATTAATTTTTTTCTAAAAGTAATAATTTTTGATAAAGAATTAAAGTTGCCATTACTTGGATTAGAATTATAAAATTATAACATTATAATATATTAAAACAATCTGAACATAACCTATACAAATATAAAAAGTGACCTCAAAAAAATCACATTTTATAATTTCGCCTATTTTTTATGCCCTCAAGTTTTTGACTGAACTGTGTGCCAAGCAATTTACAAAGAAATTTCAGATTGAAGTAACAATCGTTATCATCAGCTGCCTCACAAATGAGAATGAATTGAAATGAATTGAAATGGATTCAGATTTTCAGAAATATTGATTCACGAATGTTAAAATGAATACTTTCCAATTCTGAATGCGTTTTATTCACATATATAGAAATTGTATGGAACATATTTTTATGCCTTTCAATCTAAAAATAATATTAGCTTTTTCTGTGCACACAAACACAATTATGAATACTGTTCAATTCAAAATTTGGAATAGGAAATGCAGTTTTTCAATCCAATTGAATCCAAAAAAAAGTATTCGCTATTTAAAATACGCATTCGAATAAAAAAAAAATTTCAATTCATTTTAATCCATTCTCGTTTGCTGGATGGAAAGGGAGGAGCACATATTACATCTATGCGAAAATCCATTTCCATCCCTCTCTGCTCTGATATAATTTTCACCTTATCTTTAAACCGCTCTGTGATTAATATCTGAATATAAGGTAAAATTTTTGGCACACAATTCCACAATTAAGTGCCAAAAAACGTGCGATTTTCGCGGTCATTCTTTTTAAAAACCGATATAATCAAATTTAACATAAAACATTTACGAAAAAAACGTATGGGAAAGGATCTTTTATTAATGAAGACTTTCTCAAAATCACCAGAAAAGCAATTAAAATTCAACACAATTTATATAAATTCAGTGCTTTAATCACTGCTTTAAAAACAAAAATCCACTGCTTTAAATTAGCCATGAATTTTTTAAGGCTGGTTTCATCAATAGTCGATCAAGCTTAATTGGGACCGCCAACACTAGGAAGAAACGAACTTTTTAGCGTTAACCATAGATAAAATTACATAGAGTGCACTAACTTTATCGTAATTGGTCTCAAGATGTGGTTCCATAGTGCGGAATTGGCGAACGCTCGTGATTGGTTGTGGCTTCTTTCCACCAATTCCTCCATTTTCTTGCGCAAGTTTATTTCTTTTGTGGATTCCGCCGATGCCTGCATATGTGCGTATACATGTACTACGTACGTATACTTATAAAAATTAACCTCGTTAAGCCAGTTTAATGAAGAAAATTGTCTCCTACAAGCGCATGATTGATCAACATGCTGAGGCATGTTCGAATTTCCGCCTGGATATTCTCCGGGTGTCTTGTTTAATATTTGATAAATAACAAAAATAGAGTGATACTTGGGTAGCACTCGGATGGAATCTAATCCTAAAAGTAATAATTAATTACCAATCTTCAGGATGCGCTTCCATGGAATGTGGAACTGTGAAAAGTTCGTGATTGGTCGTGGCTTCATTCCGCCGATTCCGTCGTTTTCTTTTAGTAGCCACAGACTTTTGCATAACACATAATGCACAGTGTATAAAGGAATCAACTAATTCGAATCGAAATTCTTCTTCTTTATGGAATGGAAGGAAAGGAAAGATTCTGAATAGTTAATTCGTTTATGCACTATGCGTTAACTCGGATCCTCATACAGACAACAGCGCTTTGATAGAGAGTGCTAATTGATGAAAAGCTGGTTGTAGGGGTAAAATTTACCTCCATCACCTGTTTTTCACTAATCAGCGTTCGGTGTCAAAGCGCTGTTGCGCGTGTGAGGATACGGGCTTATGCGTCATGCAAAAGTCTGTACTGCGGTCTTATTTCTTTTGCAGATTCCGTCGATGCTTGTGTGTACAGCCGGCCTCTACAAAGGTTGCAACACTTTTTTCGATGAGTTTCAGTTCATGCAGTTTGCTCACCGAGCGATTGGTTCTTATTTATAAATCCATGAGTAAGAATCAATCACTTGGAGAGCAAGCTGCGTTGCAATCGTTCTGTGACCAGCTGTGCATGTATAACATAAACTCATAAAAACTAAGCTTGTTAAGTTAGTTTAAACGGAGGAAATCTCCTACAAGCGCATAGTTAGGCCCTGTGCCCAATAGAAGGAATAAGAAATTAGGAATAAAGAATAAACAATTCCAACCTATCAGAAATCGGATATATTGAAATACACGGTTTTAGATAGATTGAAATCGTTCATTCTTTATTCTTTATTCCTTCTATTGTGTGTAGGGTCTTAATCAACATGCTCGGATTCCCACATAAGTGTTTTCCGAGTGTTATGTATCATCCTTGTTTCGGTAAAAAAACAAGAATAGAATGATATCTGGGTAGGGCTTGGATGGATCTGAACATAATCCTAAAGGTAATTAATTAAATCTCCAAATAAATATGGAGGTCAATATGATCAGAACATGAATGTCGTATATATAATATACAGAAAGGTGAAAATATAAATCAAAATTAAAATGAGTACATAAAACACAGCAATGTATATATATATATGTGATTTCCGATCCAAAGAAATTCATTTTTCTACCATTTGCTGGATTCACACTAGATCTGACGTCGCACGACGTTCTACAATCAGAAAGCAAAATTTTATTTCGTGACGATGATAGGAAACAAAATCTTATTTTCTGATTGCTTGCAATGCATATGATGTATGTCGGAATCCAGTGTGAATCCAGTAATTGATTCGAAGAAATTCATTTTCCTATATCTCATTAAGCGGAACTTGCGGATGCGGAATTAATGCGAGTAACTGTTCCGGTAGATCTAAATAAAGCAGATGAATGAAAATTTTACTGCAGTGTTTACAGTGTATTCTTATATCGCAATATTTCATCGGTGTGATCAACTTCTTAACCTGAACAGTCGATTTCAATGGCCTAGTTTCCAACGAAGGTTTAATCCGGATCAGAATGTAAGAACCAATCAACTACAGTCGAGTTCCCCTGTCGTTCGACTGTAACAGGGGAATATTCGACTTTAGTTGATTGGCTCTTACATTCTGATCTGGATTAAACCCTCGGTGGAAACTAAACTACTGTTATTAAACCCGATTAAGGCTCAATTGCATCAATATCGCTTTGACTTTAAGCGAGTCTATCTCGTTTTAAAATCAAAAAGAGATAGAGACAGAAAGAGTTTTAAGCTTCATTTAAAATCAAAATAAGTTGGTGCAATCGGGCCTAAGGATGCCATACAAATGTATTTACAATTCTTCAACGACAATCTCGATATTAGTTGGATAATCCAGACATTTAATTATAATAAAATATATCGACTAAAAGTATTTTATTCAATATTTAAGGTAATCGAAACCCAATATTATATATAATATAGCTTTAGCCACAATCGCACTTATTTAACTCCTCCGCGATCGCGTTACTGTAAAATAACTAACGTCAATAACTTCAACTTATTATCTGTTTTACGTTGTATATTACAATAAACAATTACTTTTGTTTTAGTTCTTATCTGTGATTAATTATTAGCAATTAAAAATTCCAAGATAATAATTGAATTTGTTTTATCATTAATAAAAATATTGTTTATACATCTTTGTTAAGTGATTTCTGTTTTCTATTCCTGCACTAGATTGCATTAGAAGTCTCTTTCTCGCTTTCGACAAATATCAAACATATACCATATATTTTACTTTAAGTTCTAAACACTGTACACTGGTTCAGCCACAGAAAACAGACCTATATAATAATTAAAAGTGATAATTTTTTTTATTATTTACAATACTTACGTGTGTAATGATTTTAATAAAACTTAACAGAATTTGGAGGATATGACCAGCAGCAGTGATCAAGCTTCCAGTTTTGTTTTTTCAATTTTAATATTCGCTTATATACATACCTATCTATATATATATACACAATATAATTTATAATATATAAACGGTAAATGTTAAGAAGACCCCACTCAAATTTTATAAAAATATACTCAATCGATGTGTTTTCTTATGAAAATGAAGAATCTACAAGAAAAAAATGTCACTCTACCTCACGAACCGAGATATTTTAAGTTAAAGTTGACTATGCAGGTTAGGAAATCTGTCACGCAAAATAAATTATCCCAGTTCTAAATGTGGAGATAGTAACGCTTCAATAGCTACGCCGTCACCCCGAACAAAAAAATATCCTATTTATATAAAATATCCTATTACTCGGCGAATCTAATCACCAGAAGTTATAGCTGAGACAGTGTCCGCTTGGAATATTTCTAACCCATGAAGATGTGAGATGTGAAAACAATCTTTTTAGAGGCAGTAAAAACCCATTTGGAAATCTCACATCCCGAATTCCAAATTTCCTAACTTGCACAATCGTCAACTTTAACTTAAAATATCTCGCAGAGCAGAGCGACATTTTTTTCTTATAGATCCTTCATTATCATGAGAAAACGCATCAATTGAGTATATCTTTATCAAAATTTGAGTGGACTGGGATCTTCTTAACATTTACTATAAACAATAAATATTGCCTTGTTTAAAGTTTATTTTTATTTTTATGGAATAATGGCAACGGATATGACACTTATAGTGACACTTATATTAACATAATAAAATAATCATTACTTTAACATTTCTAGATCGAATGACGTTATATATAATATGTACAATGTAACATACGACTATATTTTAAAAAGTTATATTTTTGTCGATTGTAGCTAAAATCTCTTTATGCTAAACCAAACTGGCAGTACCGATGTTAATGATAACGTTGTCAGCATTTCGCTCGTAAACCGTGAGGTCATGTCTCCTTGGCTGTTCCAATAAGGCAGCGAGCTGTTCTCCACTAGTAAATGATCCAGTCGAAGGTGATAAGATCACATCACAGTCTAGCTGACCTGCATAGAAAGAAAATAATATTTTATATGTAATATTCTATTTTTATCAGTTCTTAATGATAAATTAATTTTAAGGATTTTAATAAAACAAAATGTATTAATTTAAGAAATCTTGAAGTTTAGGTTTAATCAACCTGTTAAATAAATGTTTAATAGATATATCATTTATTATTTATCTACTCTAATGTTGTATCTTTTTATGTTTACCTGACAATGAAGGCGATGCGCCTTTGCTGGAGCCATACATACGAGTACTATATCCAGAATCATTATGAGTGTCGTGTAGAGGTGGTGTTGGACTGTACACGGGATTACGTGATCTGTACGGCATTCTTGCAATACTGTCATAAGGCACATCTTTGGAGATACCCTTTCTACAGTTCATCTCCTTATATGTTTTAGTTTGTTCAACATCGTTATCTTCTCCTTCGCTGCTTTCACTTTCGTTTTCTGCGACATTAATTGTCAATTAGGATTTATGCATTACACGTAAATTTAAAGGATTCTTAAAACAAGGATAATTTACAGCGAATACCATAAATTAATTTTTATGCTAAAAAAGTGCTAAAACTTTAAATAATAATTAATAAGGTGGTTAATATTTTTTATTTTTTAGCCAAAAATATATATGAGATGTTATGATGGCTTCTGAAACAATATTTCAATAATCTCAGTCAATGTTAGTAAATATTATTAACAAATTCGATTTGCTCATTATATGTATATAAAATCACTTCTTCAATCAAGTTTATTCTTCAAAGAAAAATTCTTGTTTTGAATAAGTAATGAGTTTGTAGTAAGTATAATTTTAATTTGTAGTAAGTATAATTTATTACAAGAAAACATTCTTTGTTCAAAATAATCGTTATTTAAAAGAAAAAAAAGTAAATTGAGTAATTATTTTTTTAGCAATAGAATAAGATTTTTCTGTGCGCATGTCCAAAATTGGAACATAAAAAATATCCATCTCATGTTACAATTTTGGACATGCGTCTGGCAACATATTTTATTATTCAAGAATTACTTCCTTGAGAATGTACCTTGAGAATGTACCCTCTGATTTTGCGAGCACTTGGTATGTTCTTCCAGACTGGTCTGTTCACTGCCTCCGGAGCGAATTCTTCGCCAACTATTATGCATATCAGGTACTTGCTGAAATCGCTTAATCATCTCATGAACGCTGCGACGATTCCACTCCGTCATATTCCCGTCACTAATCTTCTGAATCTTATTTTCATCCATGGACATGTTTATGCTATGCATGTCATACGACACGCAATTCTTAAAACATTTAGATGAACATTTATTTTTTTTTAATTCTATATTAACATAATTAATAAATTGTTTAAGAATCCAGAGTAGAGATTTTTATTATCGAAAAATCTTATATTACATCAACAAATTGATAATCAACTGTAATCAAATATAGATTTTGCAAAGTGTCTGATTATAATTCTTATCAACAATATGCCATGAAAAATATTATAATAGATATATTAATACGTGGATCGTTTGATAAGTTTGGTAAATTTCCATGAAATGACGCTACAATCCATTTGATGACGCGAAAGATCCATTCTTCAAATCCCTTTAGGCCAAATTTCAGCCAAAAAGAACGCATAGTTCATGTTTGGTAGTCATTTGAAGCGAGATTGGCGCGCAAAAAAATGTTCTTCCAGACAACACGCCGTTCTACAAGTCGACCGTTGCAATGACAAAACTACGAATTGAGCTATGAATTGATTTCTCATCCATCCTATTCTCCGGGTTTGGCCCCGTGTGACTTCTTTCAGTTCCCAAACTTAAAAACTTGACTCGGTGGAAAGAAATTCTCATCAAATGAGGAAGTCATTCGCTGTCAATCGCTGTCAATGAGTATTTTGCAGACTTTGAGACAGCCTACTTCAAATGACTACCAAATTATGCGTTCTTCTGGCTGAAATTTGGCCTAAAGGGGTTCGAAGAGTGGATCTTTCGAGATGTCGCGTCATCAAATGGATTGTAGTGCCATTTCATGGAAATTTACCAAACTTATCAAATGACCCACGTATATTATAATCATGTAATTTAATTCAGAGAATATAATGATAAAAATTGAATTACAGATTCTATTATCATATTTTGTCAGCAGATATGTCTGCTGGCAAAACACGAGTTTAAATATAATTAATATCAATCTTGCCCCAATTTTCTATTCAAATTTGTTGACAAACAGCTTATTGAATTTTTTTACTATAAAACTATAAAAACAATCAATAATTACTAAATCTCAATTTAAAATCACTGCAAATAACCATTAACAATTATTGTTTCATTATTTATTTTATAAAAAAATAATTATTATTACAGCAAGCAGATGATAATACAGTTCAATCTTACTCTTTGTTGACGTCTCCCTTTCACAGGAATTGAATCTATTGGCGCCATGTCTAAGGACGAAGTTCCATCCCTAACGGCTCCATCGAATGTTTCGTTCAATTTCGGAGAAATATCCAATACTCTGAGCGCTGATTTAACTATTCCAGATCCCGAAGGTAGGTCCCTCATAGACGTACTAAGTCTAGGTATAGCCGGTATATCAAGATCGTCTAGACTTCCACGATGAACCGGCGTTTCTCCGGGAATTTCAAAGCTGCGATCCTGCGGTCGGTCATCCAACAGATCCTCTAATGATCTCGTTCTCGTTGGTAATATTATTTCCGACTGATTATAATTAGTTTTCGCTGGCCTCTCGCTATATCTGCCTCTACCACCTCGTTGAAGACGTTGCTGAAGATGCGAATACCTCTCGTCGCACCTGGAACGCTCCTCTTGAACGCACCTAGTCAATTCCGAGATTTGTCCCCTGGTTCTCCTTTCCAGATTGGCCACTTTTAGGTCCAGCTTCTCATGTGCCTGATCAATATGTGCTTTCAATTCGGCCTTGTCTCGCTCCAATTTTGCCTCCATATGTCGGAAAAATGGCGCACAATAGCATGTATATCCGACACCTACTGGGCCCTTTCTGATATTGCCCGCCAAGTCTAAGTAATATTGTTCACCTCGCCCTAAGGGGTCAGAAGGTAATGAATCCAAACGAGGTTGAGGAAATGCTTCCGGATCTGGGTAATAGTGGCAGCCATAGGGTGACCATTGTCGACCCATAATAGCTTTTTCAAAGCGGACTTTGTGCTGTTTGTTATTGGATTTATACTTCTTTCGGTCTTTTTTCGAACTATCACCACCGCTGGTGCCACTTCCAGTCTTTTCTCGTTTTTTATCTGACTTCATTGCCTTACCTGATAAAATGATTTAAATATTTTAATTAATTGATAATTTCAAACTACTTAATCAAATTCTTTACAAAATAATGCAATATTCATGAATAGGCAATATCATAGTTTTTCGTAGCATATCATTAACAAACTAATCTATCAAACTAATTATCTATCCAGCTAATTTTTTAATTAGACTAGATTCTTACCGTCATCTATTTTGCCATCTACCAAGTCTCTCTCACGGCTTTTGCTGCGCGTCCGGCTTTTACCGCGTGCCTTAGAAATAATTTCCAAGATTTCGGTATGATTCTTACGACGAGCAATATCCTTTGCCGTTTCGCCCTGTTTATTCCGTAGACTTCGATCACAACCAGCTTCTAAGAGAATACGCGTCAATTTCCGTCGACCCATCGCTGCTGCTATATGCAAAGCAGTATCGCCATTCTAGAATAGATAAATTATTCTAGAATGGATTTATATCGTAAAATAAAATGAAAATAAATAATTGTATTATAATTGTATTATTTAATAGAAATTTATTATCTCATACTTACTTTATTTTGGTCAGATACTTTGCACAGAGCTGAGATTAGTATACGCATTACACCAGCATGGCCATAACGGGCCGAAGTATGAAGCGGTGTATCGCCATACTGAAACAAGTAAAAGAAAGAATTAACTTTTTAAGGAATAACTATATAATTTGTCTGGGGAAGAACATTTTTTATTTTATTTTTTTATTATTTATACTGCAATTACAGTTTAATATTCTTGTTATCTATTTAATCTTTAATCTTTAATTTATACCAACGAAATTTTTCCTTTTGATTATTGTTGCTAGTTTGTTTATCCTATTTCACATAAACAAAATTAATACATTATCACTTTATTTTCTGCAATTATATCTCTGTATATTTATTATAATTTTATACACATATAATTATAAAATAATATACATATTTCTATATATGTCTACGAAAAACGAACTTACGTATCATTGTCTACATATGTTTTAATTTTAAAAAATTTAGCTTCTCAGAACGCTAAACCTCTTGCTTTACTCTTTTCTCGTGATCCACGCGCCGATAAATACGATAAAGTGGTTGGAAGAAAAAAGCTCGGGTAGATTGCTCACGTTGTTCTGAAGATCGGGATTGCTGCCGGCTAGGAGGAGCTCTCGACAGCTTTGATTATGGCCATTTTGACAAGCAAGGTGAAGCGGTGCAAATCCAGCGAGATTCCTAGCGTGCAGTGGGGCCCGTTGAGTCCCGAGGGCCTTCGCCAGAACCGCCACGGTTCGACTGTAACCACGCCATGATGCCTCGTGCAGTGCCGAGTTTCCATGCTGAAAACACGCAGATATATTCATCGATGGCTGCTTGGTGCTCGGCCCAAACTATAAGGTGTCTCAGAAGAGGCACGAATATCAATCTCAGACATAGGATTTACATAACTCTTCATATAATAATTCTCGATCTTTTAATTGAACAGTCCATGTTAGTAGGTTTCCTAGTAATTCTAGTTCTTCTAACTGTATCATTTAGATTTCAAATGGAGATTGTTGTGTTTCAATTTTTTATGGTAGAGATGAGTAGATCAAGAGCTGAAAGAGGTCTTATTCAGTTTCTTATTCAATTTATATTTATCTTATTTTCTAGTTCGCTCTTTTTATCTCTAGAATAATTAAGAAGATTTGTGAAAAGTAATTTTATTATACTATAATAATAATTTTTAATAAAATTAAAAAACGTAAAGGAAAGGTTATGAGCCTAAGATCGTTATAATTTAAAAATTGAAAATGTTAGTAAATAAACATATCATTTAAAAATATAAAACTTTAATTTGCCGGCAATAAACAAACAAACAAAAACAAATGTTTCGATCCCTATTGGATTATTATCAATGTTAACAAAAACAATTTTAATTCTTATTAATGATTTTTAGTGTACATTTCTTGTTACATTATATTACTTATTTATTTATTACTTGCTTCTTAGTGTTTTTCTTATTATTTTATATTACTGATTATTTGTTTCTATTACATTTTTACATTATGTTTGTACTTTTTAACAGAAACAATAATTATGTGTCTATATTCTATCTCTATACATTATCTCTATATACATTAGAGGAATATATTGTTACCGGAATACATTGATATCAACATTCTAATTACAATATTTACTACATGGTTATTGACAACGTTAATACTGCGATTGAGAGTGAAGTATAATTTTTATATATTTTCTCTTTGTAATAATTTTATCGTTATTTTTGTTAATATTGATAATGATCCAATAGGAATCGAAACATTTGTTTTTGTTTGTTTGTTTATTATCGGCAAATTAAAGTTTTATAAAAGTTTTTAAAAAACATGTTTATTTACTAACGTTTTTAATTTTTAAATTGTAATGATTAACTTTAGGCTCGTAGCTCTTTTCCTTTTCGTTTTTTAATTTTATTATAACTTTATTTTAATATTATTATAGATTAATTTTATTATAGATTATATATAATTTTTAATTTTTAAATAAAAAATTGTTTTTAAGTACATATTTATATTTAAAAAAATATTAAATTTTTATAAAAATTTGTTTGTATAATTCTAAGTAAATATTTAAATATTCTAAGTAAATGTATAAATGTAATTTTTTTTTTGAAAAACCATTAATTTGATTTAACTATCATTTTTTATTGAGTAAATATTTTACTGTAAGTAAATACTTAGTTATATTCAAAGAAATATGTATTAGGTGTGGGAAAAAGTTCGTGGTGTTTTTTTAATGCCATCTAATGGGAAAAATGCCACGAACTTTTTCCCATAACTAATATTAAGTTTTAGTAAATTTTTCTCAGTAAAATTATTTCTTTCACAATAGATACTTAATATATACTATATGTATAAAAACTATATGGAAAATTATATGGAAAATTAAAAAAGATTAATACCTTTTTCTGTCTTTCTTCCACCTTCTCCCTCTCTTTTTCAAATTTAATTGTAGTCGACATTACATAAATTTAAAAAATTAATTTTTCTGCAACACCCTGTATATCTTGAATATAAATATGAATACCTGAGTTGTGTTTTACCTTACGTTCTACAGATAGTAAGGTATAATAGCTGTTAATAATAATTGTTACCATTAGTAACTATAATAACAATAGACACTAATCAGTTCGTACAAAGCAAATGTACCATTAATTTATGTACCATTTATTTATTTATTTAACACATTTTCTGGGCATTCTATTATCTTTTTCGCCATCTTAATAATTATCTTAATAATTATCTTTATTTCATAATTAACTGTTAGTTCACACTTCATTAAATAGTATAAGTATTTTTACATAAAATTTGAAAGATTTATAATCTGTTTTTATCTATTTATTTACAATATAAAGTAGAACAAGGATATTTTATCTAATCTTTATTTAATTTTTAGAAAATTGATTTTTTCAAGCTTGTTAAATTCAAAGTTACAAAATAAAAATTTTCACGATATTTAATAGATCAGTTTGCCAAATCCAAGAATTTAAAGAGACACATATTCGGCGAAGTTTTAAAGTATTTCATGAAATATTCTGAAAAAATTTATCAAAATATTTTTTGTATTCTTTGCATGATAACTTTTGTGATACAATAACTACTACATTTTTAAAAAATTGAAAAAGACAATATTATATATTATAGAATCAAGAGAATAATAGCGAATTAAGTCATTGCAACAATTTTAAGTTACTAAACTTAAGTTACAAAATAACAGCTATACTTTTAATCTAAAACTATTTTATTGACTTTTAAAATTAACTTATTCTTTTCATTATAATTATAATATCATTCAATCAGGACAGCTCTCAATTCGTATAATATCAATTTTCAAGAAATTTATTACGTCATTTAATTGAAATCCCTGATTCGCCAGCGAACTTCACAAAAGTTGCCATGACATGCCATGCCGTGCGCACAGCGCGCGATCGCGCAGCTGGTGCTCATAGAACTGGTGTACGGTACACGGTGTAGTGCAACAAAGGAAAAAGGCGAATGGGCAAAAGAGGATGACCGAGAGACTTATAACCGCTCGCCCATACTCGGCGAACAGTCGCTGGTCGATGAACCGTGCCATGCCACTCGCGACAGCATCGCCGCACACATTTAACCCATACGTGCACAATGCTGATCAGTATATAGGGTGTTCTTGTTGAAAACTTTGAGAATCGCGTAACTTGATCATGTTAATTATTTCTGTCTAAAAATCAGAGAGTAAATCTCTCTAATAACGATAAATAATCAAAGCATGGAATTGAATTATTCTGTATATATAAAAATCCAATAAATATTTAATATATTATATTTTAACAATCACACATAACTTCGAAAAAGCGGAAAAAATTTAGTATTTTAGTATTTTAGTAGTATTTTATACAAACATTTCTTAACTTTAAATAAAGATAATTAAAAAATATATTAGTACTATTTCTTATAATTTAAATCGAGTTTTAAAATAAAAAATAAAAAAAAAGATAATAGAAAAAAGAGGAAGAAATATGTAAAAAATGTTCAAAAATAAAGAGATTAAAAAATTATCAATTTTTTTATTCTTTTTTGTCGTCTCTCCCTTTTTATTGTCTTTCTCCTTTATTTAAATTAGTCTTATCTTTCATTCTTCCATGAGAGAGTATTTTATTTCTGTAATAATAGGTCATTTTTTTTATTATACAAAAAAATACATGAAATGATGATGAGTCATAGTGAAACGTATTTACAATTTATTCATTAAAAATCGAGCTAATTATGAATTTAATTGTTGAATGAATTAAATACATATTTAAAAATCTTATTTTATTATAAACTAAAGTTGTAATTTTACAACTAAATTTTATAACTAAATAAGATTTTTAAATATGTATTTTATAATATATGATTTTTAACAAATAATAATAAATTTTTTAACATTGCTAAAATTATGGATTAAAAATTATTTAAAAAATTTTAATTTGTTTTAAATTTGTTACAAACTTAAACTAAAAACAATTCATATTTCACTTATTACTGCGATCGGTTTGAAGAAGCAATTGATTAATATAGAAATAACGATAAGATATATTTAAAGATATTTTATATATGCATA
>NW_017259184.1:799781-803944 GCF_001594045.1 Atta colombica | reverse complement strand
CTTATATTATTCTTATATATTTTTTTCTTATATATTTTAATTTAGAACGTTATATATTATGTATATTAATTTCTATACGTAATAAATGTAAAAAATTTATCAGAATTATTGATTGTAACTAAATATTGCTAAAAATCGAAAATGATTGCACAACTATAAGATGAGTTCGTTTTTAATGATCACACGTAATATGTCAGGATGGCCGAGCGGTCTAAGGCGCCAGACTCAAGGTTCATAACCTTACCCGTCTATGACAGGTATATGGAGGCTTCTGGTCCTCTCTGAGGGCGTGGGTTCGAATCCCACTTCTGACACAAATTTTTTTTTTTCGTTATTTACATCGCATTATCTTAATATCATCATATTGACGTTCAAATATGTGACGAAATCCAGATAATTTCGAATGATACAAGTTCAAATATCGATAATTTAAGTAATTTTATTTTTTTGTATTTTTTATTTTTTTCGCGTTGTTACAAAATATTATTACGTGCAATTATTTTTTGCATGGAGAAAAATAATATATTGACAGTATTAGCCAACAATCTAATTACAAATAATAAATAATCTTGTTTATTCAATAACGATTTTAATGAAACAAATAACATTATTAAAACAACAACATTTATTTGTTTCATTAATATTAACATTGAAAATTAACAAGATTATTTTTTAATTAGTTTGGTGTGGCTAGTGCTATTAATTATTATATAATTATATACAAAATATGTACAAATATTCTTTTTTCTTTTGTAAAATTCCTGGTTAGTAACGATTCTTGATAAAAAAAAATAATCTAAAAAAATCTAAAAGAATAATTAGAAGAATAATTTTCGCATTGTTTCTTTTACAAAAAATCAAGTTTAAAGAAATGAAAAAATACTCACATATATGTATATGTATATATAATTACATCATAATAATTTACAGTTATATAATATATAAACAATTTTTTCTTATTTCTTTAAACTTGATTTTTTATAGAAGAAGAACAATACGGAAATTATTCTTTTATTTTTTATTTTCTTATAATTATATTACAATATTATATTCCTGTACCAAATAATAAATTTAAACAAAAGAAAAAGAGGTATATGTATATAGATATATTTCATTATATACAATTGAACATGTTCTTATATGAAAAATTATTCGAAGTGCTTTTAAAAAAAAAAAATAAATAAGTGTTTCAATTTAAAAGACACGGCTAACAAAAGAAAGAAGTATTTTAATTTAGAAAAGCCGGTTATCGATGAATCAGATATAACTAGGTTTTTAAGCAACTAAATACTTAATTGCAGCGATACCATCAGTCCAGCCTATTATTTTCTAGAATACGGCGAATGTGTAAGTCTCATCGATAGATATTTAATAACATCGATATAGCTGGGTATCATGATAAACACCGCTGTTCATTCAAGGTCATGGCGAAATAACAGATATCAAATATTCAGGTACGTAACTACGCCGGTTGTATACATCACTCAGTCACACATTTGCGGATATATAATGCTTCTCCTACGCGTACATTTGCCGAGTATCCGGCGGGATGTTACTGCTCGGAATATTTTAATGTATTCACCCCTCCTAGGAGGAGGAGAATCGGATCGGGCATGCTAATTGCCTGCGGAACAATAGTGGGATTCTTCGACGAGTGTGCGATTCCCCGGCTAGGTTGTATTGCACATCGGGAATAATTTCGTTTTATTTCAACCCACGTATATGTATATGTGCGCAACATGAGCGAGTATTCGGCGCTTTTATGAGTGGTTCGTGCCTACATGTTCGATTCAGCCATGACGATCGAATGTCAATGTACTCCCTAAATTCTTTGAAATGGAATCTCACTCTAAAGAGTGAAAATTGAGCCAGTCATGAAAAAGAGTAGCTCAATTTTCAATCTTTAAGAATGAGATTTACTTTGAAAATTTTTAAACACACGAATCTAAATAAACGTTACATATTACCATTTTATAGATAAACTATGAATTGTTTGCATGGAGAATGTTAATGCGCAATTATTATTAATCTGCAATTATTTATTGATAGAAGCAAAGTATGAAAAAAGTGTGAAAAAGAGTATAAGGAAAATTTCTTTGAAAATTTCCTCGGAATAATCTTTAAAAAGATAATAATTCTATACTTTTGCAAATTGTAAATAAAAATGTAAGATATAAAATATTAAGGGTATGTATTAAGAAAAGATAGAGTCTTCAATCAAAGTAATAATAAATAATAGTATTCATTTATATATGAAAATGTAATTATCTCAAAGTCGTTATGATTTAGAGATTACTTCCCTCTCTGCGTTTAGTAGAGCAGTATTGATTTATCTACCTGCGTTATTCTATAATTTGCGACATTAAATATAGTTCTACAATACGAAGAAGAAAGATATGAAATATACACTCTTTACAAAACTTTAAAATAATATTTATGTCTAATTATATCAAAAAGTTATTATTTATCATACTTTTCTTCTTATTGCGTAACAGATTATTTTCTTTTTTAAGTTTTTGTAAAAAAAATAATTTTGTAATATTATTAAGAAGAAGATAGAAATTACACATTTTGTAAAATTAAATAATTTTTCTATCTAAACATCATGTCAGTAAAAGTCATTAATTATCGACAAATATTTTCCTTCTCAAATTTTTAATCAACGCATAACAAATTATTTTCTCTTAATAATTATTTTCTTTTTTCGTATTAAAATAAACATAAAACTGATGTTAATGTAAAAGTAGGATAAATATATCATGAATATTGGTTTTCATAAAAGTTAATCATAGGTCTTCATGTATAGGGTAGCTACCCTTCACAGACCGTGTGGCCTAACGGATAAGGCGTCGGACTTCGGATCCGAAGATTGCAGGTTCGAATCCTGTCACGGTCGATCTTTTTTTCTTTCTTTTTTTTAGAAAAATATAACAAATGTATATTGTATAAAGACAGATATTGCAAAGTAACGCTTGAAAAATATGTATGCAAAAATAAGTACATTAAAGAAATTGAAAACGGTATGAATTATACTTTAGTTATTCAATTAAAAATAGCACGAATTATATTATATGAAATTAATATAGTTGATAATTATTTATATATAAACATATAATTAATTATGTATCTCTTAAAACAATCATATATTTTTTTTATAATTATGGAGAATTCGATTTAAGAATAATATAAAAAAGTAACATTTGCAAATTTAATACCATAACTTTGAACTACTGCAATTATTATTTAAAAAATGTAAGTATCTAATAAATTATTAGAAAAAAAATTAGGAAACATAATCAAAGGAGATTATATTAATTATAAGAGCAATATCGAAATTGATTGGAAAATAAATGTATATGAGACACAAGATGTAAAAAAATTGTAACATCTCTCTTATTATATAATTTTTAAGCTTATTTCGCGAGCAATAAATTCAAAAACAGGATTTATGACATAAATTCAAAAGAAACATTTTGTAAGCATTTGATTTGTGCATGCGAGAAACATTGTTTAGTTTACAATCAATACTAGAAAAATGTCTATTAAATCAAAGCTAGATCTTCATTGCTTTAAATAATTTAATCTTAAATTATTAATATACACTGTATATGTACTTGCATATACACCATATTGTAGTCTTTTTAGAACTGCACGCCGATTATTTTTCCGCACTTATAAACGCAATTAAAACTACTCTAGTAATCACAAATTAAATTGACAAACAATTTAATAATTTGCTACTATCAAGCATCATATTATAAAGATGTTAATATGTTGAAACTGTTAATAAATGTATTGTTTAATTTATTATTATATAGTTTATGTATATTTAATTATTATGCATATAATAATAAAATTCATAATTTTTTTTTTATTTTTCTGCTTTTATGCACAATTACAATATTATCTATTATACTCTGGTAAATATTTTTTTCAAAATTTTTCATATAATTTTTCAGAATTTTTCATATAATTTTTCAGAATTTGTATATAATTTTTCAAAATTTCTATATAATTTTATAACTTTCTCACATTTTTTTATACAAGAATTGGAACACTTTTCAGAAAATCTACATCTTTTCTCAGAATTTTCCATATATGATAATTATGAAATATCGTAAGATTTCTAAAATTTTTTGTAAGTATTTTCTGATAAAATGTTA
>NW_017259184.1:796467-799681 GCF_001594045.1 Atta colombica | reverse complement strand
AAATGTTATAAAATCTAAAAAATTAAAAAATATTTTTTTTAAATTATGGGATGAAAAATCTTAAAATATTTCAAAATTTAAATATGAAAAATTCTAACAAAATAAGAGAATATGTAAACTTTCCAAATATTTCTGAGTATTTCTGAAAAATGTTCCAATTTGTATAAAAATTATAAGAAAAATTTTCATCAGGGAATGCTTAGAAATATTCAGTTATTCGTTATTTTCCTCTTGTATTCTAATACTTACTAATAATAATATTTATTATATCGCCAGAATTCAATAATTATTTATTGTCTTTGTTGAAGACAAATGAAAACAATTTCTATATTTTATACAATAGCTAAAATATTTAAAATGAAATTTACGCTGCACTACTCACCTCGTCAGTGGCGCTAACGTCGACGCCTTGCAGCAACAGGATCTCGCACACTTCCACGTGACCACCTGCCGCGGCCAGCAATAGAGGCCCCCGGCCATTCTGAAACACGTCAGGAATCTTGAATATCTTCATGCAACTGTGCATGCTCGATAAACTTATTAATTAAGAGTCATGCGCTGAAAATATTAAAAAATGAATTCCTTTTAGGAACGCCGAATAAAATTTCTTAATCAGCTAGATTTAATTTCTTTAACATAAATTAATGTTACATAAAAATCTCTTTTTCTCAGTCAATATATCTTATAATGCACATTTGCAATTCATATAAATTTATAAACTAACTCCTTCAATTTTATATTTTATGTACGCAACAAAGTTGTATTTTGTATTAATTTTTTCCTATCAGTTCATACTTTCCTATCAATACTTTCCTATCAAAAATTCACGGAATACTATCTTTTTCAATTTATTATCTCGCAATATTAATTCAAACTCTCATTACTCAAAAGTTAAATTAAAAAGTTCTGTTTATTATTTTAAAGTAATCTCAAAAATTCATATGTACATACATACATATAAATGAATTATTTATTTAGTAAAGTAATTATTATTTAGTAAAAGTACATCGCATATAAATGAATGCGTTATGTATACACAAATTTCAAAAAAAAAAATAAAGATTTACTATTTATTAGCAACTGTGAAATGTATTAGTGCAAAAACAAGATTTTTTCCTATTTTAAATAGATTTAATGTAACTTTTTGTAAAATTGCAGTTATATATTGTCTAGGAAAATTAATAAATTAAATCTCATCCAATGGAAAGTGTGGTGGCAAATAATTTAATAACAAATAATTGATAATTTTAATCATATAGAATTACAAGTTATCAATTAATTAAAGTACAAGCAATCTTATGTTAATAAGCACATATCAATCTGATGATCTATTTCTATTCTTTTATATTTCAGCAGTGCAAAAGATAAATGTGTATCGCACCTATTTGCATTCTAAATCTAATCTAACTGATGCAGTTACATACATTACATAAGAAATTATGCCGCATACAAGAACGAAGTAAATTAATAGCTGAAATTAATATATTTCTGCCAGCCGCCCTCGAGGCCGTTAATAAAGTATTCCAGACAGTGTCATAAGTAATTATAAGCGGAACTCAATTTAACGCCTTGTAATAATTTTAAACTTTTTCTTAATAATATTAATTTATTTATAGAGAATCGTTTTTTAATTTCATTTCTACAAGATCTTTAAAACATGAATATAATCATAATAAAATCTAGATAACATTATTTATCGACATTTTGATGTTAAAATGTCGATAAATTAAAGATATCATTTTAATGCCGAAATAACAATAAATAACATCAACTTGCTATTTGAGCAGTAAAATGATATATTTTTTTACTTTTTAACAGAGAAACTATTTGTTAATCTAAATTCTGAAAATTTATGATTTGTTTTTCGAAAGTATTCATAAAAAGATATCAAAAGAATTATGTTTCTAAAAATTAAAGTAACATAAAAGAATTTTTTATATTAAATAAATTCTGTTCATGTGTGTATTGTGAAAAAACTTGAAAAATTTGAGAAGTAAAAAGTCATACTTCGTCAGGCAACGGTTTAACATTTTCGTTGAGCAAGCATGCAACTCGATCAACATCACCATGAGCAGCTGCCTCGCGCAACTTTTCTGCCATTCCAATCGCACATCTGTAATTAGAATAATGCATATTATTTTAAATAATAGCGAGTAACATGTGCCTTGAAATTGTTTTGTAACTTTAATAAACTTATTATATTTTATGTATCCATTTTATAAACAGCAGATCATTATTTAAATGAATTAAATCACTCTGACATAAAAAAATTAAAATCTTTTTGTTTTAAAATATAAACTCAAGAATAATATATACAAATATATATACATATAAATATGTACACAATATATACAAATATTCGTCCAATTAATTTGTATGAAAAACGCAAATATTCATTATAAACGTCTTTATACATTCTGTCTAAAAAAAAATTAGGAAATTTTAAAGAAAATTAATAGATCTTTTTAAAAAGTCGAAAATATTTTAATCGGCTATGTTAATATATAAATAAAGAATAAATTATAAGAACTATACAGGATGTTATGTAATTCATCCGGCAACGTAGTAGACAGGTAGAGCGGACTAAACTGAATCGAAAAGACCTTTTTCAGAATTTTTTATCAACTTTTTAGTATTGCAATTTTTTTATTTCTATCAACATGAAAAAATACGATTAAAAATTAAAAAATTCTAAAAAAATTCTGAAAAAATTCTTAGAATCTTTATGAGAAGAAAATAAACAATTTTTGTCTCTTGCTATTTTTCTGTAAAGTTGAGTAAAAAATTATTGAAGATATTCAAATTTTTAATAAATAATATCTTGTTAACTCTTTCGAAAATTACAAAATGGTAGTAGACTTTTCGACTCAGTTTAATCCACGAGTGTTTGTTGGATAAATTACGGGATATCCTGTATTATCGCACAAAATTATTTTAAAATAAATTAAATTTTACTTAAATAACAAATGTGTTTAAAAAATAATATGTTTAAAAAAATATAATTTTTTATGTATTTAAATATACTAATAAAATCTGTCTTATAAATTTTATAATCCACCAAAATAAATTACTGAAAAGGATGTGATATTTTCCAAGGTAATAGAATCTTTTAAATGAACTTCACAGAATTTAAATGTCACTTCTTTACGGAGATAAACTTAACGCGTTAAAAAAGTAAACCAAGATAGCGTCTAATGTTTCTCGTTAAAGGAAA
>NW_017259184.1:792760-796367 GCF_001594045.1 Atta colombica | reverse complement strand
AAAAAAAAAATTTTTTTTTTTTTTTTTTTTTTTTTTTTGAGTTAAAGAGAGTGTCCGTGGGCGAAGTTTATACATTTGCAGTTTTTTCGAGCATTTATTTTATCTCTTTTATTCGTATAATCCGTGTAACGTGTGGACAGTAAATTATCTCGATGCCTGGCGTGGCAGTATATGATCTAGGATCCGAAGTACGTTCGCTAATGAGATAGATCTATACTTCCTTGACGGAGCAAGACTCGTCGTCCGTTTGTAACATTAATCTCGGTCGTGGTTATTTCTTTATAGTGACTCTCTATAACGACTCCAGAAATAACGTTGATGTGAACCAATGATAGTATGTGGCGAGAGAATTTATGAGCGACTCGTGGAAGTACCATGAGGCGCGAACTGATGTGTAATCCAATCGAAATGAAAACTTTCCAGATAATTTCTGCATTTTTTAAACAATATACATTAAAAGATATGTACTGAGATTTTTCTCGCTTCTTCTTTCTGACACATTTGTCAAGTTTACAGCGATTATAACGCTACGAGCAAGTCGAGAAAAAAACACGACGTGCACGTGTAAAACTCAATTTAATCTTCATCTTAAATTATTGAAACATGGATGTAGTCAAGAAAGCAGGAAGAGACTAAATCTTAAAAAAGAAAAAAAAATAATTAAGACTTCTTAATCGGACTATGCTTAATGAGTATTCAAGAAATTAATTTTGGAAAAAGAAAGAATTAGAGAGATGAAAGTTATAAAAAGTTTTTTTGAGAGTGTTACAAATTCAAGTTTTTCCAGTTCGAAGAATCAGTTTACAAGTTTAGACAAACCTAAAGTAAATTAATATGTGTGATTTTATTATTTACGGTGGTTAATTAATTAAAAAATAATAATATAAAACAAAAAAACAAGTCCAATAGTTTATATCACTCGACTACCAAGTTTATATCAATTATAACGCTACAAACAATTCAAAATAACACAATGACGTATAAAATCCAATTTAATCTTCTTCTTAAATTATTGAGACATGAGTGTAGCCAATGGGGCAAGAGGACCGCGGCTAAGTCTTAAAGGAGAAAAAAATAATTAAGATCTCTTAAACTGAACTATGCTTAATGAGTATTCATATAAGAAATTGATTTTAGAAAAAAAGAAAAAATTGGAGGTAAAAGATCTTCGGAGATGGCACTCCAAGATGAGTAATGTTATAAATTTAAGTTTTTCCAATTCAAAAAAAAAGTTCATAATTTTAAGAGAAACATAAAATAAATTAATAAATTAAATATGTATAATTTTATTATTTACATCAATAATTCATTAAAAATAATAATATACAACAAAGAAAGCCCAATAGTTATATTTAAAAGTCTCTAATTTGACATTCCTTCCTTAAATAAAATTCTGGCTATGCCGATGTATTGAGATACTCTGTATATATATTTAGACCATTAATTTTATACAATGATTTTAAGAAATGATATTATAAGCTAAGGAAATGTTGTAATTATATTTTCCATCATATCGTGGTCAGTAGTTTGATTATCTATGTACTTCCGCGTCTCGCCCTAAAATAATGAGACGCGTCCGGACCATCCTAACTTATTAATATTGTAATACCGTTATGCGTGGCAGCACTAAATTCAAATATCAAACGGTATACCTATATATAGGAATCACGCTTCATCGACATTTAAACATAGATGAGAACGAATTACTGTGAACACATGCGTGTACGATGTTTTCCTTTATTGACTCAAGTTGTAATTTTCTAATTTACTCTAATCGAACAATCTGTACTTGGCAAACAGACAAATGTAATAAAATCTGAAAAATCAGAAGAAACTAATTTTTCAGAAGAAACTAAAGAAAAAAGCGTGATCGCCATTTTCAGGATAAATAAATAAATTGAATAAATAAATACAAATGAATCAGATTAGAACTTACTTTTAAAATTTAGCTGTTATAAATATAAAATTTCGATCTTGACTCTTATTAGTCTTGAACAAATTGTTTATTTTTATTTAGCTGTTATTATGTCAAAACAAAAAGTAACGAATAGCAACAAGTTGAATGTAATGACTTATGAAACTGTCTTTCCAATCAGAATACAAGTTCAACAAGTCTTATATTAATTATAGTAATCAAACTATCAAAATTTTTTTAATTATTTATTTGATGCTCTAATTTGGTATTAAAATATGTGTACATTATACACAGATTAACTTTATCGATCATCTCTTGGTACCAGAAAATATTTTAAATATTATAATTACACATATATTTATGTTATCTTTTTTCTTCAAAATTATAAACTACTGCTTCCTTATACATATCATATTCCTTATATTATACATATTATGGACATTCCATCTTTTTGTTCATATTACGAATCTGGATATAAACGGTTCCTTATTCTCTTTGCATTGAATAAAAAGAGAAAGGAAAAAATGCGGTTCTTTCCAATCATCCTGATTCCTATCCTCCCTCTTTTTATAGATGACGGAACTTAACTTCGTCAATAACCGACACTACGACGGACGAAACCAATAATTTTATCATGTTTATTTTATATGTCGGTGATGTATCTCACGCATCGCCGTATTTCCTGTAGCGCGACTACATCGCAACATTATTAACAAGCAGGACTGATTTCTGTATTTCGCTGCATCCTTCTCAACAGAGAGCCACCCCTAAATAGACTCAATATATTAAGTAGATGAATATTATTAATATTAAAATAAATTAAAATTCATAAGAAGTAAATTCAGAAGAAAGTAAATTAAAATTCATGCTGAAAAATTATCGTACAAACTTAATTTGCGAATTTTTTTTATTCATTTAAAGTCATTTTTATACAAAAATGTAATTGAAAGTCTTTTTTATCTCTTTAATTTTTAAAATATTTTTATGATTCAGTATTATATTAAAATTCTTGAACAAAATGTACTGCTAATTAAATAAAAAGTAAATATTTATAATTAGTAACAATTATAAAAATTTACAAGGAACCGACATTCCTCCTTATGATCAAGAAAAAGAAATTTTTCAAAATCATTTATACAAAGACTTATTTCTTATTGCTTTTAAATTTTCAATGTGATAACTAAAAAATTATATAAATGTATTTTTTATATAAAACGAAGCAATAATGATTCTAAAATATTCTACGTTTTTAACGGCACGACTGGAAAGTATAGAATTTAGATATAGAATTAGCGTTTCTAAAAGAAACTTCTAAAAGAATTTGTTTAAGAAAACGGTCCTATCTGCAAGATCATCAATAGCAGCTTAACGAAATCGCTGTCATGTTTCCAATCAACCTAATGACTTAATACTATACATACAATAATATCAAGATCGATATTGATTATTATCTAGCAAAAAACGCGTTATTAATTAAAGAAAAAGATTTTAAAGAAAATCGATCCGTTATGATTATACGCATCAGCTATCTTGACAAAAAGAAAACGAATAATATCTAAACATTAACAGTTATATTGTTTCTCTTTGCATTTTTTTGAAAATGATAGTAAAATATAGTATATTAATGGAACATGCTACGCATGAGTTTAAGTTTTTTCATAAAATATTTTATGAAAAAAAAAAAAAATATAT
>NW_017259184.1:791224-791544 GCF_001594045.1 Atta colombica | reverse complement strand
TATTTCAGATTATTAGATTCCTGAGATTATTAGATATAATTATTATTATAATTACTATATATTTTAATCATTCCTGATTTAATTGATATTATTAGTAGAAGTTGCAAATGTTTATACATAATATACTTTTGCCAGTAATATCGCAATATCAATTTTATATATATTTCTTTACATAAATGTAAAAGTTAATATATGTTAATATATGATATAACAACGACATCTCAGTGAATATAATTTAATTTGGTTAGATCAGGGACTTCACTTTTTCGCGATTAAGCGATTTACATGCTTATATTATTTTGCTATTTAGTAAAAACATA
>NW_017259184.1:786553-791124 GCF_001594045.1 Atta colombica | reverse complement strand
TATATATATATTATAAAAAGAGGAGTCACAAATAAAAATTTAGAATCTAAATTCAAGTGTTATATTCGTCTGAACATAAAGAAATTATCCACGAATTCGAGATGGATTTAATTAATAATGTTAATGAGAAATATTTTATAAATTACTTATAAACATTGAAACTCTAACGATTTATATATTAGATTTAAAGAGTTACCTTTACTAGTTTCCTTGGCGAAAGTTCTTAAAATACTCTTTACATAATTTCTTCATATAATTAAATAAATCTGAAGAAGCTTAAGATATCTATTAAAAATCTTCGTAAATTTAAAATATAAAAAATTCTTAAAAATATCATGAAAGAGGATTTTATTTTATAGCCTTGTTTTATTCCGAAGTACACAAACTTGCCTTTATTAATATTAGTTAACAATATAATCATATACATATTATTACGATTATTTGTTTATGGCATTTGTAATGCGCAGCATTGGATGGATAGTACCGGTGCCGCCACGTGTGAACATACACATATACAACCATGTGTGTACGAACAAATACTTGCGTCTAACTCGCGCGAAACCGGTATTTGTGCCTTCTAGTAAAACTTTACGAGAATATACAGAGTACTTCAACAAAGTTTATAAGCATTAAAGGCGAAACTCTGAACGCAGGCGCGTTCAATTCTGATAAAGCACATATACGGATTCTAAAGATTATTATTCTAAAGAGACTCAGAAATTAATATAAACTATTCAAAACGAACTTTCGCAAATCAATGTAGGTGAAAGATTGTATAAATTTCTTATTCTTTTTTTTAATATAATTTTTTTTATTTAATAAATATAAGAAGATATGTAAGGAAGTAAACATAGAAAATAAAAAAAAATTGTAAGATGTAAAAATACAGCATATTTAATTAAATAAGAAGATTCTAACAAGAAATTTTTTTTCGCTTGTTGGATGCTTTCTTATTATAGGATATGAACAAATGAAACTTTTTAATACGTTTCTGTGATCATTACACGCCCTTACCGCTGACAAAGGTTCACAAATACACTTACCGGCCATATACGCTTATCTAGAGGGCGTTACTTGCGAAAGTAATCCTTAATCCGTATTGAAATCCGTTGGATAATATGTCTTTTGCAAAATTTACCTCCAAGCGAAAAATATAAAGGCACACATTTTATTACACTCCAAATGAACTATCACACAAAGACTTGATCTTTTTGCCGATATCACGCAGCACAAAAGTCATTGAACACCAGATATAAGGAACCATTATCAAATGTAATACTTGGTCTTAAAAAATTTAACTTAAAACAAAATTATTTATCACAAAATGACATTCCACATCTTTTAATGTTGGAATTTAATGAAGAAGATAGAAGATCCGTTATAGAATTCTAAAAAATAATATTACTATTATTTCAGAATTAGCTTAAAACAAGTCAGTTATTTCAATTTAATGAATTAATTTTTCATTTCTTGTGCATAAAAATTTATTCTTTTCAATATAATAATTTATGTAAGATATAATACATATTTAATCCATATTTAATTTTCAGGTAATTACAACAATGAAACTTGAAGCGATAAATCATTAAAAATTTTCATTTATCGCATTTATATAAAGTTTATAAAGTTTATAAAAATTTTTTATTAAAATTTAAATAATTATTATCACTTATCGATAACTATATATCTCTATTTTTATCAAATATATTAATATAAAATATTATTACTCAAATATATAAATTATTCATATTTATTGAAACTGATTTAATGTAATTGATGTTATAATATGAGATCTTTTTCACTTTTCCTAACTCTCTTTTTCCCTCCTTTCTTTAAAATTATTCATAAACCAACTAAAAGTTATGTTTAATACAAACAAAATTTCAACAAATTATATTTAACGCTATCAAAATTCCTTCTATTTGTTGGGGATTTCAATGCCCGCATATTCAAATCGATTGCGTTACTAGAACATATTTTGTAGAATTTTGCAAAAGATTTTGATTTCCCAACAAATTTTCATTTTTATGCCTAATAATTGGCAATTAATTGAAATAAAAACTTTATTCAACACACACATATAAAATATTCTTTCTAATATATTTTCTGCAATATGTACGGTAAAAAAATTCCGTATGATCCATCGACAGTAATTTTGTACTGTTTTCAAACAATAATACCAATTCTTTAAGTATTCTTTCTTATTATAAATTTAATTTTTTTTAATTTTGCAATTAAATATTTTATGCAGCGACATAAAAGCACACAAAAAATTTCAAAGTCTACAATTTATACTGATTCAATAAAAAATTGTATTTTGTCGTAATCGTTTTACAAGACTCTTTCTATTCCTTGGAAAAACTTTAAAACAGAATTTAGTTATCTATATCTAAATAATACGCTTCATAATTGTTTTTATATGCATAATTTCAATCATGTCGCTGTATGTTCGTTTACTTTTATTGCAATAATTATATCCTCAGGATTATATAAACAATTTATTGAGTTTAAAATCTTGAAAAATTTTCTACAATTACATTTATGATTCTTTAATCTCACTTTGTAATCTCACTTCCGATGAATCGTTTCCATTTTCTCCCTCAAATTCCCGACATTTTCAACACAAAGATCACAGATTATTTGAAGCTATATCTACGAGTACACGCGCGGGTCTACGAGTACACGATCTCTCTTGAATTGTTTCACTTTTAATAGTGCACTTTGACTTGCGACGTATGTTACATCGACATTTACTGATACAATTAATGTTTCAGTGTGCACTTTCGAATGGACATGTTCTTTCAATCGGAAGACTCGAAAAGGCGGCCGCATCGAGACTGGTCGCGTCGAGAGAAAGCTGTAACTCGCAAGCAAGTAGTTCTTCAGGAACCCAGTTCAGTACCGTCGCAAGTCGATTCCATAAGATCTAAATGAAAAATAGGAGATAAAAAGAATATAATGAGATAGCCTTTAATTAAGTAATCTAACAAAAAATAATTTTCAAACTTTATAAAATTTCACTGTAAATTTCACTGTAAATCGATACAAATTAATACATCTACATTTCCACTGATATAAAGTCAATTAGTATCCGTTATATAAAATTAATTAATACGTTTTTTTTTATTTTTAAATGTACATTTAAATATATATGCATATTTTTTTACATAATTTACGGATTATTCTAATTAATAAATCACATTTTGACTATCATAAATCTATTTTTAATTTTATCAGAAAATATGTATTATTCTGCGTTTGTGTATGAATTATATGTGTAATACAAATGAAATATTTTTGCATTATCGTTTAAAGATATTATTTGAAACATTAGGTAATTAGATAAAGGCGATAAAAATTATTGTAGTATACCCCAACAGCACAAAAATTGCAGCAATATGTGATATTGCTGCAACTTTTGTATTGTTGGGATATATTTTTGTATTTTTACTGCAATATCACCTAAAAATATTAGAATCCAAAATTTTAGATAATAATTTAGATAAACTCAGTAAAAATATATTTCCATTTTTTACAATAATCGATAATTTTTCAATAAATAAATTACAATGCAAAAAATAACATTACATCCATTGTTTAAATGACTGTATATATTTTATTTAGATATAGGTAACTAAAAGTTTGTTATGAGCCAGCACTGACCCTTGCTACCGGAGCCAATGGCCCTCCTTCCACCAAGCTTTCTGCGTTACGATAACCGGATTTATTCTGACCATAGTGGAAGAAAACTCAGGTGTCTTCTTGCGCATTATTTCCAACAGCCAATGAAAATGTGACACCATATACTGCCATGTTGCCGCGGTTATTTAAATTAGGTGCCTATTATTTTATTTATTTTTGTGTTTTTAATCATGTTTACTTACAATGTATAATAATAAATTTGATTTTATCTTTTGCCACAATAAATTTTCCATAAGCTTCTTTCTGTTTTAATATTAATAAATGCTTTTTTTTTTTTAGGAAGTGACAAAAACCTAATAGCAGAAACCTTCATGGGATGTCCTGAGGACGTCCGTATGTCCTTTGAACATCCTAAGAACACTCCTAGGATATATCCTGAATAGGGAGTATGTTATTAGGGATGTATATATTCCTGAATTCTTTTTGATGATCATTTTTATATTTTTTTTATTTAGCAAGTATTCATTTGATCTCTCAAACTGTATCATTTCACAATTACGGCGGTGCAAATGTTTAAATGATCGCATTTAGAATCTGCATAGAAATGTACAAAATTCATCTCGAGAACATCTGAATTCTTGCCATAAACATAGTATATTTCTTGGTTCTTCCACCATGATTCTGCAGATCATACTGAACCTGTTATGTCTTGACCAATAGCATAACTAATGCGATGACATTAGAATCGAAATTTATTCATGTAAAGAAAAATTTATTATTATGTGACCTCTTTTTTTAAAAGTAATTCTGCAAATAATAATTTATCATTATATATAAAAAATATATATAATTTTATATACTTTTATATTTATAATATAAATATGTATAAATATATGTATAGTGCAAAGGAAATTTATTATTATATATAT
>NW_017259184.1:786060-786471 GCF_001594045.1 Atta colombica | reverse complement strand
ATTTATAAAAAAAAAATTACTTTTAATTCTTTCTGCCAAATAATTAACATTTAATTACTTAATTATAAACTATCAATTAATCATTTGAATTATTTAATATAATTCTTGCAGTAATGAACGAAATATTCAACTCAAAAAATTTAATATCAAATGAAAATATCAGATCGATTATGAAGAAACAATTAACGAAAAATCGCCGTAAAATGCAGCAATGTCCGAAAAACAATTTCAAAGCAATAAAATTTGCTATAATATTTGCATCATGGAAGAAAATTTTTTCCTAGCACGATTTTGGTTTCATAAAGAAAGATTTTAAGTAAAAATCAACTTTTAATAAAAAGAATATTACAACAAAAAATAATTATAATAAATATTTATAATAATAATATAATATAATGAAAATAATATAAT
>NW_017259184.1:779970-786004 GCF_001594045.1 Atta colombica | reverse complement strand
TCTCTCTCTCTCTCTCTCTCTCTCGCTTTCTTTCTTTTTCCTGTTTTTCAATTACTAAATAAATAATTTAAATTATAAACATTAAAAATTACATTTGATGTGATAAGTATTATATGTAATATTATCATATTACATACTCGTACAATATTTATTTTAAGTAATATACCAATAATGTATATATATTAATTATATTTATATATAATACAAAATTTGTTTAGAAAAATATTAACTAAAATTTTATCAAGTTAATTAATTATTTTATTATTTTAATAGGTTAATTATTTAAATTACATTAATTGCATCAATATATGGTATAAAATCACGTTATATGTATATGTATATAATAGAAATATGTATTATATATATGCATATGTATATTTTTTTACAGAAGACATAAACAAAACATAAATTGTAGTTAAAAGATAATTAATTACTTCATTATGGAAATTTTCAAATCACACAAGCTCTCTTCTCCGAATTATCACCATAAAATTATATTCTCGAGCACAATGAATTTTAGAAAAGTTCAAAATAAATCCTTTACAGTATAAAATTGTAAGATCTTTTTTATTAATAATATGTCTTTTATCTTTCTTCTTATTAAATCTTCTTTATTTTCTATATTTATTCCATTTATGCTTATTGCATTTTTTTTTATATTTAAAAGATTTTTTTATATTTAAAGAGATATTTAAAATATGTAATATATTATTCTATCTATAAGAATAGAGGCTTCCAGACTTGAAGATGACAAAATAAAAATTACAGTTCTAAAAAATTAATTTACAATTTATTGTTTTTATTAATTAACAATAGCACATTATCCTTTTAATATTAATATTGAACAATTAAAAATAACAAATTTAAAAAAGCATAATATGGAGATGTGTAGAATTTATTCAATTCCTAACTATCCTAATAATAAAAATTATAAAAATTATAAAATTATAAGTAGGATTCACAAAATTGAATACATAAAAGGTATTATACAAGATTTGAAAAACTGTAACCCAAGTGGCTTAATATCATCATTATTTTAAGTGACATAATCCAAAGACCTATCAAGATATAGAATGTTAATGGTAATTTAAACAAAATAATTGGCAAAAAAAATATGACATCCTATAGATATTGAATATCATGCGATTAGTTCGAAAGGAATAAGTAAGAGTTAATTAAATTTTTAAGAGTTTAAAAAAAAATCCAATTGTGAATCTAGTTTACAATTTCTCAGGTTTTATAAGACACTTTAAAATGATTTCAAAGCTTCTTTAGTCCAATTAGAAAATTTAACATTAAAATTGAATCAATAAGAAAAAATATGTATTTTTATGTTTCGAATATCAATTTCTCTAAAATCTTAATTTTAACTTCATTTTTCTCTTAATGTGACTTTTTTCGAAGAACAATGTGAAACTATACGAATTTAAATTGATGAGAATAATTCTAATTTAAAAAAAGAGAAATTCTATATTCAATCAAATCTTAGTGCTTAAGCTTAATATTTCTGTGTAAATTTATGTATATATCTAATTCTGCAAATTACACGCTGAAATCTTTTTTGATCTTAAAACGCATTTATGAGCAGAATCAGATATCACTTTATAATAAATTGACAAGCAGTTTAATAAGTTTTTATGCTAATAAACATCTTTAAAAAAATATTAATAATAAAATGTTAGAATATAGAAAAGTAGGCTCGTATAAATGCAACGCAATAAATTAAAATCTTTTTTAAAAAACGAGCAAATATAGTTAACTAGTAGAAATTCCTCTTTAATTACAATCATATAACGCTATAAATTTCAAACGATCATTGTGTCCTCCATAAATACATTCTTATATTCAATAGCTAAATTCCTACAAAATAACATTTCCAAAAGTATCTCTCCTGCAAGAAGTCAAATAAAAAATAGCTTTGATCTTTATAAATTTTTAGCTGGATTGACTATTGAATTATCGGATACGATGGTTTCTTTGGATGTGACTTTTCTTTTTACTAACATCCCATTAGAATTGTGATAGACAGTGTCATAAAAAGATGGAATTACATAAAACGGGCCACAAAAATATCTAAGGCGGAGTTTGTAAATGCGATAAAATTTATATTAACATCTATATATTTTACATTTAAAGAAATCATCTACAAACAAACTCACGATATGCCTATGGACTCCTCTTATCACCAATTATTTCTGATATTGTTATGATTGATTTGGAGGAGAAGGTTTTGAGTTCTCTTAATTGTCTATATTTCTGTCAACTATAGACATGTTGACGACATATTTATGATTACTCCAATTGATGTGACGACATATTTATGATTGCTCCAATTGATGTGGTTCTTCACATTGTAGACGCATTTAATATGATAGAATATTATAGACAACATGATAGAATATTATAAAATTCACAGTTGAATTTGAAGAGAACAATGTTTGAATTTTCTTAATCAAATACATCAACAAAGATAACAAGATTATTATTGATTGATATCACAAGAAAACATTTTTAGGTAAATATTTGTCTTTTTTCTTCATCCTACTTGTCCATCCTGCAATAAAGTTGGAACTATATTCGGATTAGTGAATAGGATGTTGTTGTCTATCATCTTTTACAAAAAGGACTTAAAACTTGTTATTGAGATTCTGTTGAACAATGGTTATCCTCTGAAAATGATTTTCAATCATATCAATAAAAGGATAAAAAACTTAGTAGTTAACAGATTTGAAACTAATGTCGAAATAATAATTCTAATGTCGAAGCGAAGATGTAACAATTAAAAACATGATTATATTTCCTTATATTAGATCGATCATGAATAAGATTACCAATGTAATATTGTAAACAAATCAAAAACGATGATAAGATACCGATGTCTTCATAAATTAGACAAGTTTATAAAGACATACAAAGACAAAAAACAACATCTAGATAATAACAATGTAATCTATAAAATTAATGCAATGATTGTGATGTCTCTTATGTCGGACAAACGAAGAGACAGCTCCGAACTAGAGTAAAAGAACACTATAATAATGATTAGATTAGATTAGTTTACACTCAGTAGTCACAAAACATATTATTAGCTCCAATCATAGCTTTGACTGAGAAAATGTTGAAATTTTGGATTATGAAATAAATTTCTGGAAAAGAAACATTTCCGAAATGATTTACATTAAGGGGTAAAATAATGGTATAAATTTAATGAAAGATACTGAGTTATTGGATAGATCTTATTTTAACATACTTGTCAACATATATGAATATAACTGTTAACATTTAAAACATATTTGTTTATTTCATGACATATCGATATTTTATGACCCACAATATTCAGTCTATTTCATATCGTCTGACAATCAACAGTGTTCTATTGTACACGAGAACTCAGTTTAAAATTGATTCAATTGACTATATAATTCTATATAAATTAACGTAAGTGAAATATAAATTCTTATCAATACTGAATAAAATACATAATTTTTTAATTTGAAATTAACATTTAATTGTACAGACTATAGATAGTCATTGAAGAGATCTTTGTTCGGAATGACGTTTTATAAATTGTTGACTGAGCTGATTCTCGATAACAATCGATGAATTAGTCTATCACTAATTTACAATTAAGGACTTTCAAGTTTCTGACTTGATATTTAGTTTAATCCATAAGATCTTAACGTAGGAATAACTAAATAAGATTAATATAGCGATAATTTTTAATATGTATTTATGTTAGTTCGATGACATTGGATGAAGTTACAGAAATACGTTTTCTTTATTATCACCGATGAAGACTTTGTAAGTCGAAATGTTTGAAATTTATAGCGTTATATGATTGTAATTAAAGAGGAATTTTTATTAGTTAACTATTTGTTCGTTTTTTAAAAAAGACATTGACATTTTAATTTATTGCGAAAATGTTAGAGAATCTAATAATCTTCATGTAAATCTTCATATACAAATAATTTTATTGCGAAAAATATTACGTCAGCCAGGATTCGAACTTTGAACCTGAAATTCTTAACTTTCTGAGACGGGTGTCATTCTAATTCGACCACATTTTTTTAAGAATTCTGATTTTAATAACTTATGTCAAAGTTTTTGCAGCTCTTTTTGGATAATTTTACTATATTTTAGTACAATATACACAATAAATGATTTATTAGTGAGATATATGACACTTATAAATGATCGATCAATTATTATATGCTTTCTTTATAAAAATTATTATATGTTTTCTTATTTTTTCTTATAGTATATTCTTTAATATATTCGCACGCATAATTAAAATTTTTAAAGTCGACAGTTTACACGTGTTTTATCCCATTTTCCATTCAAATTTTTCTAATCATTCTCTAAGTCATTGGATGTTAAGAGAGGAGAAAAAATCCCGACAATATTATCGTTGACTTAAATAGCTGTCTTTTTTCTGTCTTTTGACTCTCAAATCGAACAGGATTCATTAAGACTTCGTAAATGGACACAGCTAAAATTGAAAGTTAACTTTCAGAATTTGGTCAAATGGATAAATAAGGCCCTCCAGTTGGAGAGAAATGATAAGACAATCTTGATGATTAGTGAGGCTCGTTACGTAAGAGAAACTCTTAAACACGCTGCAGAATTTTTAGATAGACCACATGAAATGTCAGATTTAGTATGTAAATAGGTATAGATAATGTGCCAGGACGTTCCCAATTTCAACGGGACAGTCCCGTTTTCAAAATGTTTGTCTAGCTCTCCTGCCGAATATATCAAATATCCCGATTTTAGTACAAAGATCCCGCTGAAAAATATTTAAAATTTTTTTTCAAACAAAACATCTATTATCGTAAAACAAAACATCTATTATCGTTTCCAAAAAAATATGTAATGCAGCAGTTGAATTAGTTATATCTGCAATGAACAAAGTGTGAACAGCGAAAAAATAACTTTTTGTTTTTGTATTTTAAAAGCATTAATATTACAACAGAGAAATTAATTAATAATACAACAGAGAAAAGGTTTTTTGCATCAGATTGTGACTGGAAATGAGAAGTGGATTCTACGACAATCCCAAGAAGAAAAGATATTACGCTAAGCCTGATCAATCGTTGCCATCGACCTCAACATTAACACCATGGCCGAACATTCATGATTCGAAGATCATGTTCTGTATCTAATGGGACCAAAAGGATCTTGTTTACTATGAGCTGTTGAAACCTAGCAATTCCATTACGATACGGCGATCGGTATTGGCTACAATTGACTTGTTTGAGCCGTGCATGAAAAGCCGTGCGAGAAAAACGGCAGAATACGAGCAAAGACATGATAAAGTTATTCTTCTTCATGACAACGCTCGGCCTCGCCGCTAAAGAAAAAAAAAATATTTGGAAACGCTCAAATGGGATGTTTTACCGCACCCGCCGTATTCTCCGGACATTGCTCCTTCTGATTATTGGTTGTTCGGAAGAATGCAGCACGATTTGGCAAGTCACCGGTTCACTTCTTTTGCAGAAATCGAAAATTGATTCCAAAATTGGATCGCCTCCAAAGACGAATCATTTTTTTGAGATGGAATTCGAAATTGCCTGAGAGATGGGAAAAAGTAGTAGGCAGCGATGGACAATACTTTAATTGATGTGTTCATTTTGTTTTGAAATAAATACACAAAAAAACGGATCGAACTAATTTGTACTCCCAATAACAAAAATCAATTTCATTATTTCCCAACCATTAATTGCCAAGAATTTTATACATTTTTTTAAGCATTCACCATTATTAAACCGGATAATTTCAAATGATAAATATAAATAACTGTAGATAAAATTGCATATTATCCACAACCTCACTGGTTTCAATGAACTTTGGTAAAGGTCTTACTCTGAGTCACTTCCAATAAATTTTAAATAAATTTGTTATTCATTTAAAAGTCATTATATAGCAAAAGTTTAAGAAATAATGTCTTTTTCCTGCTATATGAAACAAAAATGTTCTGCTTAAATATCTTACGACTTTCCAGTTTACACGCGACTCTCATCCCTGCTCTACGGGC
>NW_017259184.1:776607-779870 GCF_001594045.1 Atta colombica | reverse complement strand
GAATTACAAGCGATTAAAATTTATTGGAGACAACTCAGGATCATGATCTTAACAATTATATATAGGTAATATTATCTAAATGTATTATTAAAAAAAATAATACATTTAAGTAACTACTATTACTATTGTTATATTTATCTATATATTCATATATTCATCCCTTCGTTCCTGCTTAATAAAGTTATCTTACTTTAGATTTGAAAATTTCTGGTCACTTTAGATGTAAATGAAAAATTGATGCCTATACGAGGCTATGCTAGAAAATATACTTCACATTATGAAATAGATAAATATAGAAGAATCAAGGATTATTCGGAAAACACGAGGAAGATTGGTTTTCAATCAAGATATGGATTATGTCATTTAGCATTGAAAATAAAACTTGCTCAAAACTGTATGAAAGAACTCAAAAAGAACTGTATCTCAAAAAAGATGTATATAACTTTTCAGAAGTTAAAAGACTTGAGGAAAATTTTAAGTATCCCTTATCTTTCATAAGAGAATGGAAGAATGAAAAGTTTAACTCATGTCTAATGAAAATTGTAAATGTAATATTAATATTGAGATATTTCAAAAACAAGGAAATGGATAAGGAAGCGGATGTTTGTATATTTAATTTTTATCCGATAATTAAATAGAAATCTAAAATAAAACGTATGAGATGAAAAAAAACGAATTACGTTTTAAAAGATGAGATTAAGAAAATTAAATTAAAAAGAAAATTACAATTCAAACTGCTAACATTTTATCGATAGATTAATAGCAAATTCGATCAGATTCCTACTCTAGATCTATATCTATATCTCAATCTGTGTACGCATTAAGCTCAGGATCGACAGTTTACTGATATACTATACAACAGCAATTTGAAAATAGAAATTGAACAAGTTTTGTACGCGCAGCAGATCAGCAGAAGAAACTGAGGATTTGCAGATCTGTCAATCTGCTGGCAAAGCATATCAGCAAGTTTTGTCTTATTTTTGGCAATAGTTTGTACCGACATTGTCAGATATTATAGATTGTGTGAAATTTGTTACCTCTTTGTCATCAGAAATTGATAGCATACTTTGCTCAAAATTTGTTTTTGCAAACTTAACTATATGGATAATTAACAAGAAAGTGTTATAATAGTTATTTATTTATTTATAAATAAATTATTTTATAAATATTTTATAAATAAATCACGTTCATTAGAAGCTTAATTTAACTACCAACTCTGGACTTCCTATTTTCTATTTGCATACCAAATCTTATGTATATATATTTTTTTATTTTAAGAACAATTTTATTGTAAAAAAATACAATCACATGGGACAAATTTTATGTCTATTCTTTAAATACATTTGCAATAATAAAAGGATGTTAAATAACAGAGATTTGTAATGACTTATATTTTGTACCGAATTATCTAAGGTATTTAACAGATTCTCAATTATGGTAATAATAACTTTAATTTCCGCTTCACAAATATCCGAATGATTAACAATCTCGTGCAGCCAAGGAAGTATGCCATATCCTCTTGCAAGGAATAAGGATGCTTTGGGAATTTTAGTAGTAGAGGCGATGATTTCCAAAATTAGTTTCTAAAAAAAAGTTTATATCAATATTTAAATAAATAATACGAACATTTTATAATAAAATTTATAATGAAGAAATATCTTCTTCTCAGATCAAATCCACTTAAGAAAGCCCCTACGTTACTTTGACTTTAAGAGACAATTTTTAAGTCTTGCTTAAAGTCAAAGTAACGTTAGTGCAACCTAATACACATAAATCAATTGATTAAAAATCAAGATTGCTGCTTAATATTCAAATTTTTAATTCAAATTTTTAATTCATTATAATCGAATCTTTTTATTGTTAATTCAGCCAAATAAATTCCCTATTCTTAGTCTTTCCTCATAATCTTTCATTATCTTGTATTAATGAATTATTGACAATTAAGATAATGATTACGATAAGATAATGATTTTCTTTTTTAAATTGCTTTCTCGTAATTATCAAGTATATTATCTATTACATAATCTTGTAGCTAATATAAAATAAAAGTAGAGAAAGTATTAAGCACAAGGGAAAAGTTAAGAATATAAAATTTAGAGAATTAAAAAATGAGAAAATATTAAGAATAAGAATATTAAAAATAAGGATGTTAAGAATATAAATTTTCAATTATATGTCATATCAAATGAAAGATTAACTCACCTTGGTCTTGGCATCCGACAATACGCAAGTGTGAAAATCAAGAAGAATTTTGAACAACATGCATTTCAGAGCCACGTTTACATCGTTATCTCCCTTCATACCATCTCGGATGTTCTCCAAAATCCAATATCGATGCGCATTATGCTCCACATGCGAGCTATGCAACAACTGTAGCAGTTCCGGTATGGTATTTAGGTCCAGAGCGGTTTTGGCCATTAAGAAGGTGTGCAACGGCGAATAAAGAGGATGCAGAGGTTGAGTGGCAATTAACGAGGCTCTAGCTAAGAAGGTAGTCATCAGACAACTCAAGCGGATATCCTTCAATTGGCATTTTAAGGAAAAAACTCCATTTCGCAAAGCATCAATTAGACGCATCCATAATAACTTTTCTTTAGATCTGGTAAATAAGGAAATTGATTTTTTAAATTAATCATTTTAATTCTTTCCAGAATTTATTAAGAAAAGTTTGCTTCTAATCTATGTGGTAATCAATGGAAAAAAAATCGGCACTTTTAATATAAAATTTTAGTCCAATTAATATGAAAAAAAGACGAAATTTCTAATTCAAGATCGATTTTAGCAAGCGTTTAAATGAGTCGTCACTCCCCTCAAATTGTCATGTTCACCCAGAATAAGATTTAATTGGAATTTTGCATTTAACTAAGATTATAAAACGTTTTTAAGGACAAAAAAAATTTTTTTACAAATTCTAAAGTATATCACCTAATGGTTTTGACATTCTCAAATGAAATGCTTCAACTGAAATGCTTCATGACGATGCAAAAAATTATTTATTAGAAAATGAAATGAGTACATAATACAAAAAAATATAATTTAATTAATTGAAATAAATTACATATTATATAGTTTATTTCAATTAATTAATTAATCTTTTTTTTTGTATTATGTACTCATTTCCAATTAGAATTTTCCTGGGATTTCTTATGTATACAGGGCCTTTAAAAGTATAATAAAATTAAAAAATAACTTAAAAAATAAAAACTATTAGAAAATAAAATAAATGTATAATAAAAAAATACTACATAATACTAATATAATAA
>NW_017259184.1:776134-776575 GCF_001594045.1 Atta colombica | reverse complement strand
TTATAATATAATTTATAATATAATTATAAATTAAATGCAACTTTTAAAAGCTCTGTAGGAGGTCCCGGGAAAATTTCAACTGAATCTTGTTCTAGATGACCTACAATTTAGGGGGAATAATGACCCATTTGAATCTTGCTAAAATCGATCTTAAACTCGAAATTTGAATTCATTTTTCACATTAATTAATTTCACATTAATCGGGCTGTATTTTTTAAGGCGTACATCGTAGAGTAAAATGAATTATTGCATCGTATTCAGCAACCAAAAACATATAGTACTACATTTAAAATCAGGATTAAACCATTTTTTGCATCAAATCAAACATGTATTAATGAAAATCGAAACTTTGATTTAAAAATCGTCCACTAATCTTAAACTAAATCTTAAATATTTTTTTATAAAAATTTAGGATTTTTTGGCATGAAATGGAAGATTTTG
>NW_017259184.1:754796-776034 GCF_001594045.1 Atta colombica | reverse complement strand
TTAATATTAAATTAATTAATTAAATTACTAACAAATAAATTAAATTATGACAAATAATAAAGTTCTATATTCTAAAAGACCTATTATTTACCACAATGTATGTATTGATTTTATTTTCTTGTGTAATTATTAAAATTGCTACTTACTTGGATGCTTCCAAATGAAAGTAATATCTAGAGATAATGGTATATGCTGTCATCCGAATATCGTTCGAATCACTGCAACATGCAGCAAGTACTAACGCCAATGCACCACTCTGGCTCACTTTATAACACGCAACGATATTATTTTCTGCTAATAAAGTACACAGTAATGGCAGATAAAATGCTGGATCGTACACATTACTATTTTTGTGTATATATAATTTATTACTCTGAAAAAAGGCAATAGAGAGAGAATAAAATTTTTCTCCAAAGATAAAATAAAAATCTTATAAAGAAAAAAAAATCTTCCATAAAATATATGATTCTATTCATTTTTGTGTGCTTGTAGTTTCCATAAATACTTAAAATTAATTTATTTAAAAAAAAAAAGATTATACAGTAGAGGATATTTCAGACTGTAAAATTTAAAATTTTGAGATCAGTCTTGTAACAAATATTTAGGTCACTTACTTTCATAGTTCTGTGTATAGGATAATTTTTTATAGTTTCATTGACAATGTCCTTATTGAACAAGTTAAAGACTTCGAAAGTGGAAGGTTGTCTCCACAGTGCAGTATCCGTCTCTCCCTTTACACTGTAACGTGTTGCTGCGGCGCTCCCCCACAAATATGGCCAGTACTGTTGAAGCTTAACATTATGAGTTTCATAATACTGGAGAATCTGAAAAAAATTAAAACTATCTAATATTCTTTTAAGCGCAATAATCCCGAAATTTGAATTCATTTTTCACATTAATTAATTTCACATTAATCGGGCTGTATTTTTTAAGGTGTATATCGTAGAGTTAAATGAATTATTGCATCGTGTTCAGCAACCAAAAACATACAGTACTACATTTAAAATCAGGATTAAACCATATATCGCGATTCTTACCTGCAAAATACGCTGATCTACGTGGCAAAGCGTAGCGTTGTAAGCTGCGAGATAAAGAGGTACGTGCGAAATAGTCATTACAGAACGATTCTTTCGAGTAAGTATTCTTAATAATTCGACCAGATCGCCTATAGTTATAAAATATTTAAATAAAGATTAAACTTGTCTATAATAATGGTATATTATTCTTACAAGATGTTATATAATATTTTATTATGAAGGCTGATTTTGGGATTACAAATTGCAGTAAAATATATACTTTTTAACAAATAAATATAGCTTTCTATTATATTCCTGCCAAATAATACACATTGTGCAAATAAACTCACTTTTAATAAAGGATGACCCAAGCATAATATTAACAAACTCTGAATGGGACATTGTCATTTCAAACAATGTCTTCGCATATTCATTATCAATATTATCTCCATAAGTAATGTCACATAAATTGCTCAGAGTTTTCAATATATTGGATTGAGTCGCCTCGTCTTTAGCATCTTTTAGACCTAACTTTAAGGAAAATCTGGTAAACTGCGGCCACGAGTAACTCTTGCTCAATGAACTGAAGATGAAGTTATTTTCCACTTCTTTCAAACGAATCACTACATCATTTAGCTTCCCGCATAAGATTTTGATCTTCTGTAGATTTTTTGATTCCTTTTTTAACGTCAATGTCATTATATGCAGCAATACCCTTATTAGATCCATCAAAGGTTTCTTTTTAGTCGTTACTAAATTTTCGTATCTCTTATATACACTTTCTAGCAATTGCACGAAACAAATGGACACCATATCCAACTTATCGCCGTTTTGAGAAACAGTGTTGCAGATTCTCCCACACAGAGCAAGATCGAAAGTGCTTTCGATGAGGTAGACAATTGCTGCTGCATTTTCTTCGATCCAAGGAACGGGATTTCGTGACTCGGTTATATACGCGGCAATGTCGCTGCCGTAACGCTCATAAAGACTTTGAAGAAACTTTTCATTCCATTTGTATTTTAAACTGCTGCCCAGTATGGGAAACACAACGTCTCCTTGCTTCACATTTTCTATCTTGAGAAAGTATTTCATCAACGATGAGATCAGCCTAGTATTTTTGGTGATCAAGGTAGTTATCAGCTGGACCGTAGACGCGGTAATACTTTTTGTTAGCAATTGTGCAAAAATGTTGGTACTGATACCGGAAATATTGTGTGAAAAAGTGGACAAGTATCTTGCCAGTGCTTTCTCCCATCCATCCATGTGATTTATCTTACTAGACTTTAAATAAATCAAATGCAAGCTAAACTTTTCTACAAACTGTTCGTTCAACGTATCACGCAATCTTGATTCTTTATTGCAATACATGTCCAGCAATACCGGAACGATGTATCCAAATACGGACAAGTTTTGTTTGTCGCTCGAAATAAAAGTGCTCTTTTCCAACTTCATCAAAGCGAACAACAAGCTCGCGATGTCTTTCGATTCAAGCTGCAATATCTTCAATAATTCAATAGCAATATCATAATTATTAGTGCAAGTTTCCAAAGGATTCTTCTCAATAATATTCTCCAATTGCGTGAGGAATTTACTTCTAAACGCAAAGAAAATATTACAGATCTCTGCATTATGTTTCTCACACAAATGCAAAATAGACTCGCAGATCTTTAGAATAGTTTCAACGATCATATATTCCACCGAATTTTTCGAAGTTTCTCCACAAAATGGCGAGAAATAATGCAGCAAAATAGGATGAGTGAAGATATATCTCGCGCTTTCTTCAAGTATTACTGCATTTTCTTGATTCAATTCAATAGATTGTGATATGTTTAACAAAAACACAAGCACAAGCTTGCAATTTTCATTTTGGGCCTGCCGTAAAATTTTCGACTGCGCTAGCTGTGCTAAATAAAACACTGTCATCTTCAACAAAGTCTTAACATCGTACAAAGATAAAGAATGCTTAATAGTGACTTCTTTGTCGCCATATTTAAAACAATACGTCGAATGACCATCATTAAACAGTTTAGAAAATTCAGTTACGTCCATCTTGGAATCTGCCAGCAACATATTACTCAGTTTATACAATAAGCTTAAAGATGATAATTTGTTTTTCAAGGAAATTGGTTGTTTACTGTTTGACCAATTCTGCAAGTATTTATAAATTGGCAAGTTGGTCAAATCTGTTGCCATGTAAGCCAGCAGATCAGGCACAACTTGATAGTGCAGAGTATGAACCATCACATAAGATAAATAAGCTAAGATTGTGGCACAATTTTTCTCATTCATCTTTTGCAATGCACAGCATAAAAGTGGTGAGACTGCCGTGCAAGCCTGCATTCTACAAGGATTTTCTTTACCAAAATTGTTAAAGAGAGTATGAATTGCCTCATCAGTTTCATCGGAATTAGTAAATTCATTTGTTAAAGATGATATTGATGTAGATAAGAATTTCTGAGGATGATTTTTATTAGAAGGAAAGTTCTTTGGATTTGCCTTATCAAGTAATCGATTAATTACATCCTCTATCTCCTTTGTATCAAAGTTAGTCACTTGGTCATTCTTTTGTGTTATATATTTAGATTTAATAGTATCTTTCGAATTTTCTTGATTAAATTTAAAACTGTTATCGATTATATCAATTTTTCGTTCATCAAAACTAAATTGTCCGTTGATTAAAGACGATGTTATTGTAGAAAATTTTTCTTGGCAGGGACTGGTGATTTTGTTGGTTTTATCAAACAATTCGTTAATTATATCCTCCGTTTTTGTAACGTTGAAATTAGCTATTTGATCATTTATCGCTCCTTCTGCTTGTGTTATAATATTTACATACTTGTCAATGTGTTTAACGGCGCTTTTCAAAACAGACATAAACCACTGCGTCAATTGCTCGTTCTCTTCAAAATCCGCAACCACTGAAAAGCCATTGATCCAAATATCCAGCTGATCTTCACAAGTTTCGAACAAATCTGTTGTATGTAGCAGCGTTCTAATAGCATTGTAACTATCCGGTGATGAATCTTTTTGACGGATCAGAGATATCAAGAAGACAAGAGCTTCTTTAAAAGCTTTTTCTTTAGGAGCAAAAATAGAAGAGTCCAAAGCAAGTAGAAATTGTATTGTCTTGACTTTCATGTGATTTACTTTCTCCATCTTAATAGTTCCTTCTTCTTGGAGATTATTTAAACTCGATAGCAAAAAATTCGATTGTAAATTTGTTGAAATATCCAATAATTCTGGACATATATCCTGATATGAATGAAGAACACTCAAAATAGTATCAAGATGATCCACCAATTCTGGACTCTGAATACTTTCCGCGTTTTCCGAAGCTTTTATGTCTTTTTCAAAAGCTCGGTTCCACATTCGTAATATAATTTCCAAAGAAGGGACAATTCTCAAAATAAAATGAGTTATTTGATTTTGAATTATAGATGTTTTATAGAACTCCTGTGTAGCCAAAGAAATGGCTTTCAGCTGGTTAGTCATTGTTAGGAGAAGAGATAATGCCTCGTGTCTAACAGAAAGACTGTCGTGATCTAATCCTGGTAAGATAGCGACTTTTACAATCGTGCTTGGAACTGTCAGAGAAAGTAATGCATTTATCAAATTGTTTGCCTTCATTTCCACAGAGCAAGTTTTGATACTATTAACCGGATTGATTGATTTCACTATCTGCAAAAAAAATTTTATAAGCTAAAGATGACTGAAAAGATAGTACGCACAACAATAATTATCGCATAAACCTATAGGCATCTCACCTTCCCTATAAATTTAAGAAGACAAATCCATTTGGATGAAACTCGAGGTTCAAGAAATGACTCAATCACATTATATTGCGAACGAATTAGATCCGGGCAGGCACTCAGTATCCTAACAATCAAATTTGATGGCTTTTCATGTTCCCAAGGTTTCTCCAAGTTCTGAAGAACTGTATGTATCAGCTGATTGTGCTTATTTCGTGAACTACCCAATGTTCGGTCATGGAAAATAATTCCATAACGATGCGACGTTAACAAAGTGACTAAGAATTCATGTACTATGTCACTAATAACCTAAATTATAATCGGGAAAAATAAACAAAAAGCTCGATAATTATGAATTATATTATTGTAAAAAATTATTAAAAATTTATTATTTTCCGCAATATTGTTCCTCAATCGAGAAATATGCTTTGTTATGCTTTTACCAAAATTATTGTAATAAATTAATATAAAATTTTATATTTCTTAATATCAAATACGTCTATCCATTAAGCAATATTCTTGCTAATAAAAAATACTACATTGCAATTAAACCAATTCTTGATTGACAATGTCTATATTGTAAATAATATCACAATTTATAATAATTCATAATAAGATTGAGAATTACCTCCTTGTCTGCTAGAAAATTTTCACTGTCATCACAACTGTGAGTTTTGTTTTTAGGCCAATTGTTGGGACCTTTCCAATTGTACAATGATATCAGATTCAATACAGTAGATGTGGAAAATACATGTAACTTTGTCGTTTTACTAACACCAATATTCTCCAGCACGTACGTCTTTACAGTGGTCAGAACTAAGGTGACGATGTCTTTTGAATCGTACAGCAGTTCTGAGAAGATGCAACAAAGCAAATTGCGCTTATCCAAGAGTGTTCTGATCACTAGCGCGTTCCCTTCCACGAGAAAAGCAAGAACAAAATGAATGAAACATGTTCTGACACTTTGAGAATCCATGGGTTTGATTTGCTGTACCAGATTCTCTAATGTTTGTTGTTGCAACGATAGATGGATAAGCAGCTCTCTGGACAAACTGCTATCTAGAGATGCTATTGCCGCTAGTAGCTTCAATATTACTTTACGCTGCTTGGCATTGCTCTGAATGGAAAGCATAGAATACACGATAGACATGTATGAATTTAGTAAGTGACGACAAGCTTCTATTGCACTATTTCGGTATTGAGGACATTCCGTCAAAATCCTACAAATAAAATATACTTCAATGAAATAAGTCTACTTTTTGTGTTTAAATGAATATAGATTTCAATATAGATTAATTTTAACTTCGGTTGAACTTATTCTTCATCTTCTTCTAATTCTTAGAACTGAAAAAAAATGAAAAATGAATTAAACTGAAATTAAAGTTATGGTAAATGTGATCACTCGTACTACATTGGATTAATGCACATTAAAGGTTGCTTTATGTAAAATACTTAAATGCAATGATAATATCAATTTTAACAATAAAATAATACATTTATATTGTTAGATATAATATGATATATCATTATTAAATATTTAATCCTTTTGAGAACTTTTGTATTTATATATTTAAGAGTTAAATATACAGATTTCCATGCATGTTGTCTCGGCTAGACGTATACCTCATTAGTAAAATATAGGTTGTAGAAAAGACAGTGGTAGCAATAGAAGTACTTTTCTTATCAGAAGACTCTAACAGCCTTAAAATTTCGAAGACACTGCCACCAGCGTGCAGGTACTCTGCTGCCAGATTTTTTTCTTTGTTCTCCTTGCATATTGTCACGAACTTCCTTAGAGCGGCTAAGTTATTAGAAGAAGAAAAAAGCGTTCTGAAAGATTGTCCGTTAAATATATCCTGCTGGTCATCGCAAACAACGTCTTTCATGTCATTTTTATCAGAATCATTGTTTTGTCGTTTTACATCATATTCAATTACTTCCTCGATAGAGCTATTGATTTTCGCCTTTTTCGTTGAAGTTTCAGTCTCCTTTTTTGAGGTCCGCTTACGTGCTTTTTTTGATTTATCATCAGTCGTATCATCCATTCTTAGGTATGTTGGATATATTTATCCACACACGTGTTCCGTGGACGCCGCCACACTTTCTGGGCTCTAATCAGAGAACACACCAATAATCGACTCCGTGCAGTATAGTTGCGTTCAGCGCGGACTCAACGCCCGTTGTAGCTCATTGTAACCAATTACAATAAGATAGTTAAACGGGACGCTCCCTAGCTGTAAAGTACGCAAATAGTTGTTTTCAGAACGCAAATAATATTGTCTGATGCTCACTAATGCCATCTGATGTTGTCATTTCGGAATGTATAATTGCAATTGTATTGTATAATATTTATTATACAACAAACACATATTAATACATATTACAAAATACGAAACACAAGAAAACGTTTGTCATACAGAATGTACTACTTTTGACGTGTATATAATCAAATAAAGGAGAGTGCAGAGTAATAGTACAAGATTAACGGATAAAATGGAAAATAGAATAAAAGTACTGTTTATTATCAAAAGTTAATATTTAAGATATTATGTTATCCAAGAATATTTACTTAGTGGTATGAGACATGGATAATATCGAATTGTTGTTCTTCGATACGTTTTCCCACGACATTTCAGAGGTTTGTTTACATGCATTTAATAACGATTAATTAAACCTGAGGGAAAGTTATTTATTAGAAATTTTGTTAAAATTTACATCAGTGATACATCGAAATTTTAATACACTTTACTGTATTATGCACATATTTGAAGATTACATTTTTGAGGTTATAATTGTTATAACTGGAAATATTTAACTGTCCCTTCTATTATCAAATTATGTTAAGATTATAATTATTATAGAAAAGTATATTTATCATCAATTTGTTATATTATTTTTATATGCATTGCAAATAAAAAATGTCAGTAAATTCTTAAAAAAGTTTATCCCTTTTTTAAGACTTTATTTTTTTTTAGACTTAAATTTTAGACTTAAATTTGAATGTAAACAATGTTTAAAACTTTGCTTACACACAAGATTTTATAAAAATCCCTTATTCTACATATAATCCCAATTTTCTTTTTCTTTTAATTTTTATGATACATTTGGATGACATGATGTTCATATAGAAATTATGCTTTTAGGAATTGAATTTGGACTTAGTGCAATTTCCCAAGCCCGTTTATATTAGTGAAGTAAGAATCATTCCATTAGGTGCCAGAGTACAGGCAGATTTTCCAGGAGGAGTGCGACTTGGGTAATCAATCTTTACTCTTAGCATTAAAAATAGCAGTTTTTTCTCAAATCATTAATCAATATTAACATTTGAACTTTTGAGAAATACAAGAGACTTCATTCTTTTAGAGCAACCAATCCTTCACAATTCGAGATCGAGTTTTTCGTGAATGATCTCAGCAAACCTGGGGCTTCCACTTTCGAGTTTTTAGGTGGTTTAGAATATAAGCAGAATATCCATATCCAATTGGAATGCGAACGAAAACAGATACCAACGGATGGGTTGGTACTGAGAGGATGGTATACCACTATTACGCTTGCAGTGTACGGTACTCTGACCAAATCACTGAACAATCCCCAAGAGGTCATTAGTTCGGCCGCTGGCTCTACCGCTTGCGTTAGCTCCATAGAAGAAAATCCTGAAAATGCTGTGCAAATTCCTTCTGAACAGCAACCTGAATGGTATTACGAGAATCAACATCAAACAAATTTATCGGTAAAAAAATCTAACATGTCATTTTTTTTTAATTCAAATAAAGTATGTAAAGGATGTTTAGAAAATGAAATGTTGCATATTTTATGTTTTTATTTCAATATTTGTAATTCAATATATTTGATCTTAATAGCGTATTAATTTGAATACACAATAAGTAAAAATATAAAAGCCTATAATGATAGAATCTGGGTCTTTAACGCTTTAAATAATTCAATGTAAATTATATATCTATATATATCACATAGGCTTTTATATTCTTGTTATGTATTCACATTACGGTCTTAATAAATCATTTATTCATATTAATTTGATAGTTATAGGGTAATTACAGTTAAACCCTAATGCTAATTTTTTTACTCATTTTTCTATTAATAGCGGCGATATCCTCTTCATATTTTTTTAATAATCCAATTTTCACTCGAGTTTGAACACATAATTACATTGCAGCAAGAAACATGCGTGACAGCAACTCCATCACCACAACCAATCCAAGTAGTGGAACCGTCCAGGACGACCACGTCCGACACGGGAAAAACAGAATCGAGACAATGGGAAGAAGAGACGTCCAACGCAGGCGAAAAACCATCAAAAAGACCTTTGTCTCCACCTACCGAGTCCCTGATCTCTCTAAGTCCGGAGTCCATCTCTGCCGAAGAAGAAGAAGCAGAGCAACAGGAAGCTGGCGAACCAGAAACTGGTGAGCCCTTCGAGCCGATATTATCGGACGAGGACATAATGACTGATGATGTTCCATCTACTGCCGAATTCGAGTGTGAAGCATCACAAATGGATGAAATCTACGCGATGGTGCCACCTGATTTGTTAAGTCTAGAAAAGCTGGGAGACTTGGAGGATACTCATGTGAACCATGAAACCTTATTGAAGATTAGAGAGAGCCTACAATCCCTCTCCAAATCGGTCTCACATTTCCACAATGCATCCGGTCAAGAAAAAGAAACCTTCGTTCATAACTGCGAGACTTTGTGTGCCATACTAAGTCCATTTGACTCCGACATAAACGATATCAATGATTTGACTGATATTGTCAATGCTGGCTTAGATATGGAGCTCGCTAGGGCGCAACCGCAACCAGCATACAAAGTACGACACGTGAAAGTGGGAGTTCGCTTAGCAGAAGCTCTCTGTCGATTATCGAAAGGTCCAGAAATTCTGTTGAAAGTTCAAGCCCCATATAAATTACTGTCCCTTTGTATGCGCGAAAACGTGGCGTTACCAGTGAAACTTTCCGCTCTAAGAGCCCTCGATGCTGCATTGATCAGCCCGATAATCGTACAGGAATTTCTAAGGAACAACTTGTACAGAAATGCACTAACGATGCTAGACACAGCTAAGCTAGCTAGGCTCAAATATGCCCTTAGTTCGCTCTTCCGTAAAGTCCATGTGTATGAATATCTAGAAGAGATCAAGAATTTCGACGAATTCGGTTTAACAGAGCTGATGAATGCTTACGTGTACGCCCCAACGTTGATGGCGCAGCCTAAACGCCAATTGCCAGCTGGTGCCCAGATGGAATTCGAACGAGAACATACTCGCAATCCCCGTGCTCATCTGGTAGCTTATTTCGAATATCATAAACTGGCCCATCATCTTCTACTGGCATTATCTTCCCCTAATTGCAATTTGCAAATGATTAAATTAATCCGCCGCTTCCTCTTGCATCTCTCCAATACTAAGGAAGGTCTCTTCTACTTATTGAAAGAGATCGAAGGAGTTCAACTGATATTAAAAGCTCTGAGGTATGAGCTACCAGGTGCTGGGCGCATCCTAGCGTGGCGTCTCCAAGTTGCACAGTGCCTGATTCGTCTGAAACAGACTTCCGACTGGATGATCTTGAAGAGACTGCATTCCTTTCTCATTTTTCCAGACGGTTTGCGTGCCATTCTTACAGTTTTGTCCCTGGGCGATTTCTTAGATATTCTGATTCCTTTCTTATCAGATTCTAATCTCTGCGAGTTCGCCGCCGAAGTGATCTCTGCGGTTGTCCGTTACTCCGACAGGGTAGAGATCTTTCAGAACCGTGCGGAATTAATACTGGACAAAGCTCGCGAGCATGTCATCCTCAGGGATGTGATATCATATCTGACAATCGCGGCACAAACTTCTCATTGGGATTACTGCGACGTCTCCCTTTTGGTGACGATTATCAGGAAAAGCGCCGAGAAGGCTGCATCGCTCCCAGGCCAGCTAATCACCGCCTGTAGAATCTTGCATTATCTTATCTTCCCATCAAATAATGACGTTGACCCTTTAGAACCATACATTGAACTCAAATACAGAAATGCTCTGACTCAATTATTCGCCGCTGACGGTCTCACCGCTCTGGTTGCCGTAATGGCAAACGTGTCTGAATTCTATGAACAACCGTTTCTTCATCGTGCTGCTCTAACTGGTCGCAGAGGCATGGCGTTAATCGCTTTGTTGCTTCCTTGCGTGAAGCTGACCAGAGCATTGCTCGAGAGACTCGTCAAGTGCATGGCAACAGACTTTAAGGATCTTACAGCCGTCGTTCCGCTGCTCGGAGTCTATTCCTTGATCGAAGCCATCCCATCTAATCTAATGGTACAGATTCTGTCCGAAGAAATCGTGGGGACGCTTCTAGTCTTTACGCAAGCTGTCGATTCCGACGGTTCTGGCAACGTGGCGAAATCGTTATGGACTCAGATGCTAGGTGAGGTTCTGAAGATGATTTCCTTCCGTCCTTGCAACTTCGTGCCAGGTTTAAAGCTGCTAACTCGCCTATTACCATCTGTCTTAACACCGAAAGAGACCATCATTGAAGACGCAACAAGAATTCTGGGTCTAAGAAAGCTCTGGTCAGCACATCTTCAAGCTCAGGCCACGAATCTCACTGAAACTCTTCGGTTACTCTGCACGAGTTGGAATGGAAACGTCTTACTTCTTTTATCGACAGTATGCAAGCAATTAAGCGACCTGGCAGCACCGACAGCTCTTTTGGTTGGGAGATGTCTTTTAGATGGTATTCTAGCAGCCACTCCTTTAGAGAATAATGTTCCTATTCTCGCTCTAATCAATGATCTAGCTAGGCATGCACCTATGAAGGCTACTTTGCTAACATTGACCAGTCCGGCGTCCAGAGCGCAAGTAAAATCCGATCAAAAATATCCGCCGGTTATCGAGATGATGTGCTCCACTTTGAAAAGTAGCAGCGACGTCAACGTACAATATGAGATTCTCAGTATCTTCGAAACTCTATGCAACTGCAATCTCAGTCTAGTACAAGAGGATAACGAACCTTTGGAAAAGAAATTGACGCACTCGGTGCCCAGCAAGGAACCTCTTTTATCTATACTCGCGGTTCTAATCGATATCCTGGCGATCAGCACAAAATTCCAATTAGATGTGATAGAAAATACGTTGACCATTCTCTTGTCCCTCAGTAATCACAATTATGGTCTGTACCATGTAAAGAGCTGCCTGGAGAACAATCCCGGCGCCTTGCGCGCGCTACTGGATCACGTATTGAGCTTGGAAAACCCCGAAACAAACTCCACTGTAGAATTGACCATAACTTTTTTGGAGAACCTAATCGCTTCCGAGTCGGAAGCGAGGACCTTGCATCTGCGCGCGCAGCAATTGGCATTCTTGATCTCTTGGGAAAAGACAGATCATCCCTTAGAAAAATTGAAGCGCGCGGAAGAGCTGAAGGAAATTTTGAAAGCCGCCGAAGAGAAAGAAGAGAAAGAACCTATCCCGGAGATGCTAGAGCCTCTGCTACCCACCCCGGAAGCATTATTGAACCAGTTCTCGCAAAGGTGTCTTTGTACAACTAATAGCCCAATTCGGCCCAAAAAATTTTCTTTCACAACCAATCAAGCACAAACTGAAGATACAGTAGACTTGTTGGCACTCTCCACTGAATTACTACCCGCTGACTTCAATCTATTAGCGGAGGCGCAAAACTTGTGTTCTAAAATACCTCCTGATGACACCACTCAACCTCTGCAATCAAAACCTCAGGATGAAGAACAGGAAAGTAGTAGAGCGGAAAAACAGATTTCTCCAATGGCAAAGTCGAAACAGCCATTTGGTAAGATTATTAAGGATTTATTAGACGGTCTTTAATTCTTCATATCGAAAAATATTAAGAAATCCAAAAGGAAAAGTGAACAATTTTTGATCAATCTCACCTATTTTTTTATATTCAATTATGTAGTGTGTTCGACGATTCATGATTTTTTTAATGATAATTTTTTAGTAACACCAGTACGAGGTCGGACACAGTTCACCAATTCTCTACGAGGTGGTCCAGTAGGTGGAGGAGTAGGTAGAGGATCCGATCCCTTTCGATCGAGGCCGCCCAACACTTCTAGGCCACCGTCTCTTCACGTGGATGAGTTTGTAGCGCTGGAAACCTGCGGAGCTCAGCCAACCGGTCCTACCGGATATAATAAACTCAACATCCGCGGAACATGCCCATCGCGTGCTATTAGCAGCAGTACCAGGAGTCGACCTTGGACACAAGAAATTCGTCCCACGTATCTCCGCTGATTTATTACTGTCTTTCGTTTCGTATATATGTATATTTACAAAATAGTAATTATGCCAATAACAATATATAATTTTTTCTTGAAAGGCTGTATTTTGCAGAAATAATATTTCATTTTGTAATGAATTATTCTTTTATCAATTTTTGCCATTTGGGATATTGCTTTTTGAATTTTTCAATATTGTCCTCCAAACACTTCAATTTTCGATATCTGTACTTGTTCTGAAAAAAATATTTTATACATTTAATATAAATAATAAAGAGCATAAACAGCCACAACGATAGATAATATATGATTTTCGTTTAAACAATTATCGTTGTGATTGTATGCTCCCTATTATTTATATTTTGTATTTTTGAGCCTTTAAACTTTTTAAATTTTATATATTTATATCAAATTTTTGAGTGTATAATGTATTCTATAAATTAAATTAGACCGCGCTATATGAATAAATCAAATAAAGAAAGAACTAAATAGATTGAAGTAAATTTTACACGTAAATACATTTTCCAACTATGTAAACTGCACGCCGATTACTGTCGGATTTAAAACATAATCATAAACTAAAGCTGAAATAATATCACAAATCATCAATTTAATTATTTAATCATTAATTTAATAATGATGCTAATAAAAATTGTAAAATATTGCAAAGAAATGTATATATTTTTTTAATTGATCAAGAGTTAAGCAAGTAAAAAAAGATTAATACTAACAATAATTGTGACAAATTTCATTAACGTACCGTCGCTTTCAGTTTCTTAATTTTCGGTAATTCTTCTGAAAATTTCTTTACGATTTCGATGGTCTGCGCAGTAGGTCTCGTTCTATTCTCCGTCATATATCTCATCATAAACAACAAATATCCAAAGTTTTTTTTATGGCAAGCCGTATCGACGAGAGTACCTATGATTACAGAATTGGGTTTATAGCCAAAAACTTCTATTCCTTCCAGAAATTCTTGGGCCTGCATAAGTTCTTGACAACCAAGTGCCAAAACTCCGAATGTCATTACGTTTGGAGAAAGTCCCTTCTTTTCCGCTATGCTTACCACCTCCTAAGTTATTAAGTCGCATCAATATGACATTCGAATAATAAAAATTCGAATAATAAAAATATAATAGTAAATAATAGTAAATTTGGTTACTTGCAATATGCTCGATTATTACATACTAAAAGCTGTACATGAAATTCGCAAAGTTAAATATGAAAACATATATATATTTTAAACAATTAAATTCCTAATGATTCGCGTTATTTATCAGAATATACAGACAAAATAATATGAACACTTGGGAAATACATCATCATATATTTCATTCCTTGTTTTATTAATAAGTAGCAAGTTATCAACGGAATATTTAAATTCTTTTAGTAGAACTTTTTTCATTTGAACAATAAGAATTTTTACTGAATCGTACATTTGAAAATTCAATAATAAGAAATAGAAATGGCCGTACGATCAAAAAGCTAGATCTTCAATGCTCAAATAATTCAATCTGAAAATTATTATATGTACTTGTATATATGTATATCATATTTGTAGTAATTCGATTTTTTCATTTGCTTATATAAATAATATTGAAGGAAAAAATTTTTTTCTCATTGTATTGTCCAAAATTGCCCTTTGTTCTCAAGAATTTTTCTTTAATCTTTTCTGGCCAATACAATTATCTAATTTAAATATCATTTATAATTGTCAAGAGAGAACAGAATAAAAAACCAATTTCTTCAATATCTTTTAAGCAATTAGAAGATGTTCTACTGGAGATGAATGGTACAGTATTACACTACAGCAGTTATTATACTATTCAAGCCATGTATAATTCTCCTTCAACAAAGGTACCCAAGATTAGAAATACTTTCTTTGTAAAGTGATTGTGAACGATAAAAGAACGAATGAATTTAACTAAAAATTAAGTTACAATAATTACTTAAATGTAATAAATGTACATTAAATTTATGAAATTTAATATTCTTTTTCATAAAATTTTATAAAAAGTACTTTAGATTTCATAAATTTTTATGAAAAATACATTACATTAAATTTAATGTAATGTCATGAAATTAAATCCAAATTGTGTAACTTCAAAGTATATTAAATTTCATGAAATTTTTAATAGTGTAGAATTTATATTAAAGATAAATAGCAGATCAACTTCTCATTAATAAAACAAATAATATATTTCTCAGGTGTTGACATTATTTTGTCTATCCCTATGTATCATTTCATTATCAAAATAGATTATATTATGTCATTGCATTTAAATACTTTAGTATAGTGATCCAGTGTAGTGCAAGTAATCGCATTTATCATAACACTTACTTTCGCAGCTTTGTAATCGAATCTTATGCTGCGCCTTTTAATGAGCATATTGAAAAAGTCGATGTCCAGTTTAATATTTTTCTCCTCTGCAGTTTTGATGAGTATATTCTCAGCGGATATCGTGTTTGGAATTAAATCCAGGAGTAACGTAATAGTTTTGATATTAGGTATAATACCGTCATTGGACATTCGATTTAGAAATCCTTCTACACCACCGAATAAAATCAGACGATTCCTGATCAACACGTCATTCAAGTTTACCGATTTCTGTACAGTTACGTCGGTATCGCGTTGCATAATGTTCTGTTCTTTTCCCATTGATAAAAGTGTGCTCAACGTAGGCGGAGAGGCCAACAAATCTGGCTTCTCGCCTTCCAATACCGAAATCCTAGTCTGATCGAATCCCGAGAGAAGAACATCGTCGGACTTTAAATTTCCCAAATTCGTGTCCCTGATCGCTCGCAGGAGAAGATTATAAGTAATCAAAGACGGTTTGATATTTTTCATGCGCATTAAATGCCACACAATTAAAGCATGTCGCATGCCAGCCTTCTTATCAGAAATTGCCCCATGGAACAGAGAGTTGTAAGTGATCTCTCCGATGGGAATACGTCTGTCTCTCATCTCGTCCGCCAGTTGAAAGGCCTTAACGATCTGACCGTGCCAACTGTACGCCTTTACCATGACATTATAATGCGCATCGTTCAGCAGAAACTGCCACTCATAAAGTGATTTTCGCAGCCTGTTGAGATGCTTCAGAGCTACTTCGCTGTTATCAGATAAAGCACACGCGTTAAACAGACTAGTGTAGGTCGCCGCGTTCGGCTGTAATCCATACTTTTTTGCCTTATTATACAGACTGAAGCATTGCTTTATGTCACCTTGTTTGGCTAACCCATACAATAAGAGATTGTACAAGTACATTGTGGGTTTGTCTCGGTTCTCTTTCATTAAGTCGAGGACCTGCAAAGCAGAATTCAAATCGTTCTTAGATATATGTGACTTGATCATTTTAGCGTACTGGCCCAAGCTGGGTTTCAGTCGACGTGGAACGTGCGCTTCTGTATCTTGAAATTTCTCCTCTTTCTGCTCGCGCTCGTTCATTGGAATTCGCTCAAATTTCCTGCCCGAGATGTCTCCGAAGACATTGGCGCTCCTCGGGAGTTTTTCCATGCAAAAATTGCTGACCAAGATCTGCAATTTATGCTGCAATTGTTCATTCTTGGCTGCACAATAAATATATTAAATTTGTTTTTGTATAATAATTTAACAATATATAATATAAATGTTTGTTAGTATTAAATTCTTTGCAATATATTGATAAAAAAATTCGTAGAAACATATCTCAAAGTTAACAACTTTTTCAGTAGGACTTTTCAAAATTCTTTCTGAATTTTAAAAGTGAATTTTAAAGGACAAACATTTTATATAAATGGAAATATTCGAATTAAAAAGAAAACTTGTCATTATTTAAATATCAAAGTACTGAAATAAATTATTACAAAATATAAAATTATAAAGAGCGAGCAATTAATCTGCTAGATCGATTAATCAATCAATAATTAAATTAAAATTACACATAACTTCACTTTCTTTTCATGTTATATTTTTAATTATAATATATTTTTTAAAATAATGTCACAAGTTTTCAAAATTCGAACAGTGTCACTTTGCTATACATTTATGTAAATTTCGTCATTTATCAAAATTGTGACACTTTTTCATGTAGGCACAATATGTAGCAAATGTTGACAAATGTATGGTTTTTCTACAAAATTTTTATTAGAATCGATTTCCATTCATTATCTAAAAAATGCCAACTTTTTTTTTATTTACTTTTTTTATTACTTTTCCATCACACACAGCGATAAAAAGTAAAATTTTACTTTCTAAAACCAAGTAAAAAAAAAAGACACTTAAATGCGGTAAAATACGGAATGCTCATTTGTTCATTTTCACACGTACATTGTTTTGATGTGCTCAAGTGATTGAACTCATTGACATAACCTACGATGTTTTTGAGTTTGATTGATGCGCGAAGTTTTTGATAAAACATTTCACATAAATGGAAATATTTGTATTAAAAAGAAAACTCGTCTTTATTTAAACATCAATTTTTAAAATACTGGAACGAAATGTATTGAATTTTAAGCGAGATAAAATTATATACATGACCACAATGTGGCAATTGATGGCAACAGAAATAACCTGACCTGAGAATGATTATCTCGATTTTTTCTAGGTTTGTACCAAACCTCGTAAGATAATGTTCATAATTTTACGAATCTTTTCCATGCTATTGCATTAATTAGACAAGAACGAATACTTTCAGCTGAAAATCAATGTACAAGTACACACTAGAATCTATATTAATTAAGTAATATTTAAAATGTTATTGGAAATAAATACAAACAAAGCTAATTATATATACTTCATACGTGGCATTAAATTGTAGCCTACAAATTTTATGCATTCCATAATGAAATTTTTTTCTCAGAATTATTTTAAATTTTTGATTAATTTTATAACTTTTTAAAAAAATGTCTCAGATTTTGAACACTTAATTTTCAGAAATAATGAGAAAATCAAATCAATATCATTTTTTGAAATTTTCTTCATAATTAATTCTGAATTAATATTTAAGATTTTTTAAGATTTTAATTCTATTTATTATTTTTGATAAAATCTTATGAAATCTGAATAAGTTTAAATTAAATTTTTTTTTCCAGAAATTATATAAATTAAGGTCCATATTTAGAACGCATTTTTATCTCTGAAATATAGTATTTATAGTATACGTAACGTAAATTATAGCACGTTAATGCGCTAACATCGTTGTAAGCGTATTCAAAATACAGATCTAATGCCCGATATATTTTTAGTCAAGCCTTGTACTTAAGGCTTCCTTAAATTTATCTTTAGATCTTGCTCAGCAAGCAATGAAATAATTCGTAGAGTATCTAATAAAAGAGTAAAAGATAAATTTAAGGAAGGAAAATTAAATATAAGGCCTGATTATGAATACGAGTATTTTAATATAATTCCTTATTCCTTCTATTGTAATTGTATCTTAATGCCCATATCCATAGTCAGACCTTAAGATATAAGACATCCTTAAATTTATCTTTAGATGCTCAGTAGCCAATGAAATAATTCGTAGAGTATCTGAAGATAAATTTAAGAAAGCCTCAAATATAAGGCCTGACTATGAATACAAGCAGTATTCCCTGAAGCACGTTTAGGTGCGTTCATGTGGCAAGACGCTATTCGCGCTATTTAGCGCTACAAACTGTTCGCGCAGCTGCAGATAGCGTTAAAGGTTTAAATACAATAGACACAGACAACAGAGAATAATAAGCCGTCTAATCACAGCTCTGGTATGTAAATTCGATATTATATCCCAGAGTTCTGATTGGATAGCTCGTTATTCCCTGTTCGTTGTGCCTATTGTGTTTAAGCCTTGACACGATCATGACATCACTAATGATAGCGTGTTATGTCACAACTACGCACTATCAACGCTATTTCTTCCAAGGTAGTGTATTGGTAGCGTTAGCGTTTAAGCTGGAAATACAAAAGCACAAGCAATAGGAACAGGGAATAAAAAATTTCAACCTATCAGAAAGCATCCGTTTCATTATTCATAGTTTCTGATAAGTTGAAATCTATTATTCCTGTTCCTATTGCCTGTGCTTTTTATTATGTTTCCAGATCTTTTATAGATCCGTGAACGACCCTAGCGTAGCGTTGGTAGCGTTTAAATTCGTCAAACAACAAAGTTAGGTTAATGTTTAAGGGGATTCTGTTCTCGAGTTCTCAAACTTTTCTCTTTTAGAACTTCGTAAAGTAACGTATGTACATAATGTGTGAATTTCAAATTTTATCAAAATGAATGCAATCTCAATTTTAATCTCTGCTGATGGCTCGCCACTAGGCTGGAGTGATTCTTGCTTGTGTATCATTAACTTTTCAAAGTTTCTGCAAAGTGCAACTTTTATATTTGATTTCATTATAAATGTGAAAGTCAAAGGTATCTTGTTACTGGCAATTTTTAATTCCCGTGTACGGAAAAAAAATTACTATTGCGGCAGGGTATTCCGCTGGAAATTTTCCGTTCAGGAAAAAAATCTTGGTATTGGTAAGGTGAGGTAAACTTTGGGTGCACCCCAGAGTGAGACGTCTAAATGAAGTTTCTGAACGCCTTGGGTGATACAATTGGGTGACTGATAAACATCGGTGAAGATTGAGAAATTGCATGAAAGTAAGATTAATTGCTGTTACAATCACGAAAAAGAGATCGTATTTGTTCTAGAAATCAATTGTATATTAAATGTAGTGACCTAAAAACCTTTCAATAATTATGTAACTTAACCTTAGTTTCATCAGACACACGATTTTATAGTGCAAAATTGCGCATTGCGCATGCGGAGCGACTTTTACCCGACTGAAAAGTAGATTGACGATAGAGTGATCTTAGAGTGATCTAAATCGTTTCTGAACGCTTTTGAAAGCGGGTAAATTACATCTGAAGTTTCTGAACGTCTGAAGCGCCACTAGAGCACTCCAGACATACCTAGGTATAATTTCTGAAAGCTCCCCTGCAGATGCAGCATCCCTTAGGATCCTTACTAGATGTAGATATACTTCTTCTAAAATCAACAACGGATGCTCAAGGGTTCTTCCTAATTAATTTACTTAGTGTAACTATTAATTTACTTAGTGTAACTATTAATTTTTTGATCTAGTTTCTACATTGTTTACTTCGGCAATCATAGAGATTGCAATTGAGATTGCATTTGTTATTTATTACGAGAAAGTAAAAAATTTACGTTACAAATACTTTACAAAATCTTAAAAATTTTAATTATAGGAAAAAGTTTGGTTGGTTGATTGAAAACAGAATCTCCTACATTAACTTTGACGAATATATCTCTGGTTAAACACTACCAACGCTACGTTCATAGAGCTTGCAATAACGCTCTCGCGCTATTAGCTCCAAGAACAGCATTGGTAGCGTTTGCTCCATAGTTGTACATTGCAGCAATATTGCAAAGATTTTGCAGCGATATTGCTGCAAATTCTGTGCTGTATGGGTTAGAATATTCAAAAATTTACTATATATGAAAAATTCTAAAAAAAATTAAGATGTAATCTAAAAAATTGTTCTAATTTGTATAAAAAGTCAGAGACAAATTTTTATCAGTGACAAATTATAATAATAAATAGTTATTATTGTTATCCTCGATGAAAATTTTTATAATTACATGTGTTAAATCATTATAATATATATTACTGTATTCATTATACGTTAGTATAATTAGTATTTTTGTGACTGTATATATTTTCTCTCTCTCTCTCTCTCTGTCTCTCTTTCTTTTCTATCTCTTTCTCTTTCGTTTAATTTACATATTTGTCCTATTTTAAGCTAGGTTCCAAACTTTCTCAGAGAAGACATTTTGGAACATAGTTAGTAGGTATGTATATAACATACATACACACATATATAGTAGTGCAAAGTGTAAATATGAACAGACTTGCATTTGCAGTTACAACCTTCTTGACGTCGGCCACACATGCCGCTGTCAGAATCAGAAATAAATACAAAAGTATAACAGATGTAAATAAGAAAAATAGCAAAAGGATAAATCAACGCGAATGGATCTAAAGCGTTTTGTTTTTTAATTATTTTAATTCAATTTCGGGAAGAGAAAGTCAAATCAAATATGTAATTCGTATTGGCCGATGAGTCAACGTTTGTCTAAAAATGTATTGTTTCGACATCCATTAATTCTAATTCCTCTCAATTCCGGCAAATGGTAAGTATTATTATTACCATCAGCAATTTCTGCGTGTTCGTTTTTATCACTATCTTATCGCTGGCTTTCAAA
>NW_017259184.1:751933-754696 GCF_001594045.1 Atta colombica | reverse complement strand
TATATATATATATATATATCACATTGTATATCCATAGAAGGACAGATTGTCCGTTCACCGTCTGTAACCTCGATCAATAACTTTTTTTGTAACAAGTCTCGCATTTATTGTCATAGATCTTAATATTGTATGCGAAAAGAACGATTCTGAAGAAAATCCAGTTTTATTCACAACAGTTACAATACAACAGGTCTATTGTAGGGTTCTGCTATTTACTTTTTGTTAACTTGCACTGGTTCTGTTATTCTTGTTAGAATTTACTTTTTTGTTAACTTGCACTAGCTAGAAGCTCCAATTGGCTCCAATCATTTGATTGTTGCACGATAGAGATCTTAGAAATTTTTAGACAAAAACTATGATCTTGAAACAATTTATTTTTTTCCATATAATTTGACTTTATCTTAAAACTTTTATGACATCAACAGTTGTAAAATAAATGTTCTATCAAATACAGTCAATATAATTACAATAATAGTATTGCACAGTTTAAATTGTTTAAATTGTTTTTACTAATATACATTAACTTTAATATTGTTTTAACTTATTCTTCATTTTTTCTAATTTTTTCTAATTTTAGAAAAAGATACATGGATTAGTTAAAGCAAGATTAAAATTAAATTGATCTTGGCCTTAGTTCCTCATTTGAATCTAAATGAATCATATTAAAGAATCTTATAACAGCTGTAAAGCTGCTTTTTCTGTTGAATGCAGTTGTTATATTACATTTATTATTAAATATTAAACAAAATAATTTTACAGACTGAGTCCACGGTGAACCTGGATCTGTTTACTGCTGCTAAACAACTAGCAGACAGTGAGATTGAACTGATAAAAGTGATTGAGAATTCCACCAAGTGCCAAAGAACTGCAACAAATATGCTTTCAAATGTAAAGAAAACAAAGAAACTTGGGAAATCGAAAAATGTAAATATTATTTGTTAAACTTGTAAAAGTATTAAAAATACTTTAAATGTTTGAATATATGATACATTGTAATAATAATCAGTGAGACAATGTTTTTTTTCACAAGCATTTTCAATATATCTTAAAATCCATGTAATACATATTCTGATGATCATTCTGATGACAGGCACGTCCATCAGCTGCACTATTGGCTGCCAAGCAAGAGGCAGCAAAACGACAGCTGCTGTCAGACAAGAAATCCAACAATAATTTTGTACCAGACATATATCAGAAAGCAATCGATGCATACAAAATGACACGCAAGGAGACTGGTCTTGTATTCGATCAAAGCATGGCTGAGCACGAGTGCATCTGGGATCCAAATTATCCCGAGTGTCCAGCTAGATTTACACGAGTTTTGCAAAGATGCGAGGAATTGGGCCTGATGCAGAGATGTAAACTCATTGAACCGAGATGTGCCACAGAGAACGAGCTTTTGAGTAAGCACAGTCAAAAACAGATTGATATTTTGAAGACAACAACAGACGACTCTATGGATTCTGAGAATTTGGAGTTGTTGTCATCCAAGTACGATTGTGTCTATATCCATCCGGTATGTGTAAAATAATTTCACGATTTTTTTAAGGGAAAGTAATGATAAAAATAATATTCAAGCTTATTTGTTGAATACTATTTTTTAAGTATATTTAAATAATTATTAACATTTGGTTATATATATTTTTTCAGTCTACATATAGATTATCTTTATTAGCTGTGGGCTCAACAATCAATTTAGTAGAAAGTGTCTGCAAAAGTGAGATACAAAATGGCATGGCTATTATCAGGTAAGTCCTAATATATATAGATGATCTTCATAAAATATAAATATATATTGATATTTAATTTGATTAATTTTATCTTTAGTAGTTTATTTTTCTTTAATTAAAAAATGTATTCGAATTAGTTAAAAATTTAACTTATGTTAATATAATTATTAGGTGTGAGAAAAAGTTCGTGGCGTTTTTTTAATGCCATCTAATGGAAAAAATGCTACGAACTTTTTCCCCCCTAATATATAATATTTAGTGATTAATTAATAAATAATATTTTTTCAGACCACCTGGTCATCATGCAATGAAATCGGAATACTGCGGTTATTGCTTTTTCAATAATGTAGCTCTGGCAGTAGAGAAAGCTCTGAGTTCTGATTTGGCAAACAGGATTTTAATTGTGGATTGGGACGTTCATCATGGACAAGCAACGCAACAAATGTTTTACAATGATCCACGGTACATTTCTTTTTTAAAAAATTGTTTAAAATTTGTATTATTTTTTAAAACATTACTTTATTTATTTGTTTCTATTAAGGTTCAGAATTAATTAAACTATTTTAAAATGTTTTTACAGCGTAGTTTACTTTTCGATACATCGTTATGAACATGGCGAATTCTGGCCCAACTTAAGGGAATCTGATTTTCATTATATTGGAGACGAGCTCGGAGAGGGTTACAACTTCAATGTACCTTTAAATAAAACCGGCATGACTAATGCTGATTACATCGCGATCTTCCAGCAAGTTTTATTGCCAATGGCTTACGAAGTACGTGACATGTAACCTTTATTTATTAGTATATAATATAAAATGATTTAATTTTTTAAAATTAATCTTTTAATGAAAGTATTAACATTGTAGTTTCAACCGGATTTGATAATAGTATCAGCAGGTTACGATGCGGCTCTGGGTTGTCCAGAGGTAAATTTAAATATTATTACTATTCTTTTTTTTTTATTTTTTTGTCTAGTTTTGCCCAGACCTGGTTCTTGTTTCTGCTGGTTTTGATTCCGCATTGGGTGACGAAA
>NW_017259184.1:750046-751833 GCF_001594045.1 Atta colombica | reverse complement strand
TTATATATATTTTATATATATAAATTATTATAATTTGATTAATTTATAAGAATATATAAAGAGAAAATGAGGTAATAATATTATATATGATATTTATATTATTACTATATGATATTTATATTATTTTGTAATGTATTAATGTATAGGGTGAAATGCTAATAACTCCAGCATGTTATTCACATTTGCTATCATCGTTATTAAGTCTGGCAAATGGAAAAGTCGCTGTGGTATTAGAGGTAAAAGAATATATTTACAAATATGTATAAATATTTTGATTTCTTTGTCAATTAAATATTAAACGCAATGTTGTAATAAATAGGGTGGTTATTGCCTGAAATCATTAGCAGAAGGTGCAGCATTGACTTTAAGAACGTTATTAGGAGATCCATGTCCAGTTTTACAAACACTTGATTTACCATCATTGAGGTAAACAATCTATTACATTGATATTAAGAATAATAGCTTTTCTTTCATTCTATTTTATGAAGTCTTTTATTTTATTGTTCTAGTATACGTGATACCATCTTAAATGTAATCTACTCACATAAACCATACTGGAAATGTTATCAATATCAAGATACACACAGCATTAATAGTGTAGCACATAGTAAAGAAGAGATTGCTAATCGACATGTAGTTATGATGACGTTTAAGTAAGAAATTACAAACATTATTCAATTTATTTGTTTGTTACTCTATACACACACACACACGCGCGCGCGCGCGCACGCACACACGCACGCACGCACGCACGCACGCATACACACACGCACGCACACACGATTGATTAATATAATTTAAAAAATTTCTATTATATATATTACGTATACTTGTTATATCCAATATTTTACGAAACAAATTCAATTTTTTTAGACAAATTATTTTTAAAAAATTGAATTTTGAACAAATTATCATTCCTTAATTTATTATTAATCATATTAATATTATTAACATATTTTATAAATTGCCTCCCTGCCTGTTTTAGAGGCAGTGAAATTAAATTAGAAAAGTATGATACTCGAAATTGCTATCCTATACAAAGCAAAGAAACATTAGAGGTCATGGAGAAAAAATTGAATGAATTGATACAATGTAAGTATTAAAAAATTGCTTTATTTGCAAAAAATTATATATATATAGGAATATTTAAAAAGATCGCAATATATGTTTCATTTATTGGATGTAGTGAAAGTTCTGTGCTAATATTTTTTTAATATTATTTCTAACATTTTGTTTTGTTAAATTTTATTTTATTGCAATATTTAATGGATATTAATATTTTTTATTAAGAATTGTTTTTATAATTTTATTAACAAGAAGTTGTTAAAGAATAAAAGTAATTTTGAATGGATTATTCAATAAGCTTTTTAATAGTACAAAAGAAAATATATGATTACTTTAAAGTGATTTAAAAAATATTTTAAAAATTGATAATTGTTTAATTGTTAATTATAAAAAATTTAATTTATTTTGCAGTAACAAATTTGTATAAAGCACCTCATAAAGTATGTATCGTCTATGATGAAAAGATGCAAAAGCATTGCAACATTTCTGACAATTCTCATCCAGAAAAACCGAATCGCATCTTCAGCATTTATAAGAATCACGAGGAACATGGCTTATTACAGCGATGTCATTTATTACAAGTATGATACATATATTTAATTAAATAAGGATTTAATTTTATTAATCTAATAATCTAATAATCTAGATTATTTAAATTAAATAGTCTATTTAAAAAAACTCTTGATTTGATAAAAAATTCTAATTTTACATATATATATATA
>NW_017259184.1:733457-749917 GCF_001594045.1 Atta colombica | reverse complement strand
TATATATATATATATATATATATAAAGATCTTTAAAAGGAAAAATTAGAATATAATTTTTTATTTCTTTGTACAATGAAGGGAAGGAATGCAACAATAGAAGAATTATCCTTGATTCATGCAATAGACCACATTGATGATATCAAAAGGACATCAACTTTAAAACTCAAGGAATTGCAAAAGCAAGCCTCAGATTACAATTCTGTTTATCTTCATTTTGACACATGGTCAAGTGCCTGCATATCTGCTGGCTCTCTTTTACAAATAGTGGACGCGGTTTTGAATGGAGAATGCCAATCCGGAGTAGCCATTGTAAGGCCGCCTGGACACCATGCTGAAAAAGACATTGCATGTGGTTTTTGTATATTTAATAATGTTGCTGTGGCTGCAATGTATGCTATACAGTTTTACCATGTAAAGAGGTATAATACTAAATAATTTGGCTTTTTAAACAGCAATAAAAATAACTTAGATTAGAAAAATATAATATACATTTATTATAGGGTGCTAATAATAGATTGGGATGTGCATCATGGAAATGGAACGCAATCTATTTTCGAAGAAGATCCAAAAATCCTTTACATCTCTGTTCATCGTTACGATAATGGCAACTTCTTTCCAAATTCTAAGCTTGCTAATTATACAAGCACTGGTTTAAATGCAGGCGAAGGATTCAACGTGAACATACCGTGGAACAAAGTAAGCAATATTATATTTATTTAAAAAATATGTTTCATAAGCAATTATTTATATATACAGTTTCATATAATTTAAAATTATTGACTATAAATTATTGTGAAAATTATTGACATTCATTACATTTAACAGAAAGGAATGGGGGATGCTGAATATATAGCAGCTTTCCAGCAAATTGTAATGCCTATCGCTTATCAATTTAATCCAGAACTAGTCCTGATTTCGGCCGGATTTGATGCCTGCATTGGTGATACACTTGGAGGTAAATCTATTTTAACATCAAAATCAGTTATCGTTTGTACTTATCTCAGATATTACTTTTGAAACATATAAAAATTTGTCAGTTTCCTCACCATGTATTTATATATATGGTATATAAATGATATAAAATGTATTCATATTAAAAAAATTTTTTTATATATATTTTAATAACAGAAAAATTTGATTCCCAATAAATTAATTATTTTTTATTTTTCAGGTTGTCTCGTAAGTCCAGAACTCTATGGCCATTTAACCCATTGGCTCTCATCCCTGGCCAATGGTCGTATAATCCTAAGTCTCGAAGGAGGTTACAACATCAACTCCATCTCTCATGCGATGACTATGTGTACAAAGGCACTCCTGGGTGATCCTTTACCGATGTTGGATCCTAATCTCATTCCTTGCACTAGCGCGATCAATTCCATCAATAATGTACTGAAGACTCACAAGAAGTTCTGGCCCAACCTGCAGTATGGAATGTCCTTACCAAAAGAGAGACTACTTTCCAAATTTAAGACAATTCCTAACAAACGTGAAGAGCAAGAAAAAAATGCGGATAAATTGAAACAAATATTTATGGAACCAAAGATCGCCTTAGAAGGAATTGAGAGCGAAAAACTAGACTTGAATCTGGCGATTGATAAGAACTGTTTGAATTTAGTGACGGACGAGGAAATTTCGAAGTTAACGTGCGAAGTAGAGAATATTAAAATAAAAAATTTCGAATTACACGCGATGAAAAACGAAGCGGTTGAAGCGAAAAGAAATTCTGAATTGAAGCAGAACGAAACGAAAAATCTGGATGGTATACATCGAATTCATTTTAATTAATCTTAATAAAAGTAATTATTGTGTCTTAACTGAGAAATATATTTGATTGGCAGTGTCACAAAATATACAAAAATGTGTGAACGAGACGCATCAATCAAGAGGTAACCAACAAGGAAATTCTGACATACACGAAGACCGCGATGATGAAGGAGCAGCATCTTCACAATCCGGAACACGACCCATAACTCTATCGGAATATCTCTCTGACAATCTGCAGGTGAAATATTTATTATTATGATATAAAATATTTTTTTATCAATAACTTCTTTGAAATTATTGATAAAATAATTAATAATTGATTGTTGTTATATAATAGTGTAATATATAATATTATATATACTTATTATTTTAGTATAATGCAGATATATAAATAAAATAATTATGTATTTTTTGCTGTATTTAGGCTCTGACGACAGGAGAAATGTTCGCGATCGTGCCCCTGCAGGACTGTCCACATCTGTTCACAGTCAACGAAGTTCCTCCAGGTGGAATTGATGTAACTACACCGTGTGTCGAATGTGCCAGTATCGCAGAAAATTGGATTTGCTTGCAGTGCTATACTGTGCATTGCGCCCGCAGTATTAATCAGCACGCGATGCAGCACGCAGAAGAGTTCGAGCATCCCATCACGCTCAGCTTTAGCGATATTTCTGTCTGGTGCTACGGTTGCGAAGCTTATGTCGATAATCCTGTGAGTAGTTCCTTAACATTAAAACGTTTTTCTTCGATAAGATAATTAACTTTTATAATAAGCTAGTATAGTAAAAATAGTACTGTTTATATCAGAATTTATCTTTTTTCAACAATCTTTAATGCATACTGCATTTTTAGCGATTATATGCGGCAAGAAACGCAGCTCATCAAAGCAAGTTCAATGAAGAACTTCCCTGGACTTATAGCGAAAGTGCATAAACATACCTTAAGTAATTAAAGAAATATATTTTAAATAGTATAATAAAAAATATACAATATGTTTTCAATTTTTAGAAGTATATAATAACGTGTATTGTATACAGATAAATGGCAATGTTTTTATAAATTAAAAACTGATGTGTTAGAAAGAAAAAAAAAGAAAAAAAAGATATAAATCAGGGATAGTATCGAGGATTACTCGAGGAAATAATCAAACTATAAAAATGTTAATAATGTACTGAAATAATTTATTATTAACACCTCACTAGAAATTATTAATTGTACTGAACTGAAAAATATCTCGTATTAACTCAGTTGTAGAATTATACATAGTGTTCCGACAGAAGTTCAGTGTCTCAATAAATAAAAAAAGATTTCCGAGAATTTATTTCTTTATTTCTTTTATAAGTAAATAGTTCAACTATTTGATTCATAAAATATGCAATAATTCATACTATGTTAAAAAATTTCGGTACACTATGTATATTATATTTTTTATATACATATATAGATATATTTTTCCTTTCGAGAGAACGATCTCGATCTAAGATATATTAAAGTAGATATATTAAAGTCATTCACATGAAAGAATATAGAACAATAATAATAAGAATAATAAGAATAATAATAATAATAATAATAATAATAATAATAGGAAGCTAAGCATCATACAAATCGTTACATCAGAGAAAATTGAAATATATACTTTTTTTATTTAATTTTTCAATGTTAAAAAATATTCATTCTATCTTCAATGTTGATTTTCAAAAGAGAGAGATAGAGAATGATTGGAAGAGAAAGAGAATTGAACAAAGGAAAGTTTTGTTTCATTTTTATATTTTATTTATGTGCCTTCTTAATTTTATTTTAGATACTTCGATAAATTACAGCAATAATTGGTTTTTCTGTAAGAGATTTTGATCACAGAAATTGCTACAGAAAGTATCGTATCTTATTATATTAAATTTTATCTTTTCTTGGTACACATAAAGCATAAACTTTCGAAAGGGAACAAAACAAATAAAAATAATTTTCAATTAATTATTGGTTGATATAATACGTCACTTCTTGATTAACATTCTATTAATTTTTTATAAGATGTCTTACATCTTATAAATTATAAATTATATATAATTTATACAGGAATGTGTGACATGGAAAATCATTCCCATCGTTTTCCTCTTTTCTAATCCATTCTCATACACAAATTGCTTGCCTTAGGATTTTTCTTCTGTGTATAACAATATTCTTCGTATATTTGCCGCAATAAAATGCTGCTAATGTTCTGAATTATTTGTCAAAGAAACTGTATTAATAATTAAAAATAAAAATATATGAAATTTTGTACTTTTTAATTTATTCATTTATTGTGCCTCGATTTATTTTGTCTCAATTCAGGCATTAAATATTCGATTTTTAGCAACATTAATCTAAACTGTTCCATATATTCATAAATATCTTTTGCAGTATCGATGATATTGCTAAAAATACTATCGCACTTTAAATTTAATAAATGTTCTAGTCTATCGAGTGAACGCAGTGACGGTAATTTCTCCACAGAGATGTGAGGATAAAAAGTCTTGATTACGTGAAACTTGAACAAGTGTGAATTATTGCTCAACAATTCCTCGAACTCATTTACCGCAGAGGCCGGTAATGCGTAATACAACCTATAGGGAATATTTTTGATAGCAAACTTTTCCTCGCAATCCCTGATTTTCTTAGCGATGCTATCAAGTACCCATGATAGAGGTATGGAGCCTTGCTCGTATAAGTGAAAGTCCTGCATCAATTTGTACTTATGATTACTACTACTATGGTAGATCCTGCGAGTATTTCGCAACTGTAGCAACGCTGTCGGCAACGCATAACTGTACGAAGTATATAAGTGCACATGAGTAAGATGCGGTTTAGCCTTCAACTCCGTTGTGACATAAGACACGAGCGGTAGAATTCCGCCCTGATGTACGAAAGCGTAGAAGAAAGTCAGCAACAGATTGCTGATGTACCAAAGCATTAACTTCTTGGACGTGTGCTTCGCTGATTTGACGCGACTGGAGGATTTACCATTTCCATATCTTTGGACGATATCCAGACTAGGAACTTGACTCAGCTCAGGCGCGTAAAGAAACACTAGTGGAAAGAGCACCGGGATTATGAAACGAGGTTCCTGATGAGGAAAGAAAGACAACAAGGCGATTGGAATAATGAACGTGAATGTCATCAGACCTACAATGCTCTGCAGACGTGGTAGATGCAACCATTGTGCCTTCAGTCCGCTGAAAATGAATATTATTGTCAGTTAATTTTTTAATATCAACTATTTTGATCTATAATGTCTCTTTTTAAACAATTATAGGCTGTGTTCTGTTTCATGCATAATGATGCGCATGCATCATTTATCCTTGTTATTCACCGAATATTAAACAAGGATAAAAGATGCATTATGCACACCATATGTGAAGCGGAATGCACCCATATTATCTCCTGATATTTGTTTCTTTTCAATTAAAAAATGTTTCAGACAAAAATTTTATGATTTAAAACAAATAATGGTAAAATTAATTGTCGGAAAAAATCAATTTTCTGTGAAAACATGAAGGTCATGAATATTTCTTAAATACAATTATATGATTTTTTTTATATGATCCCTTAATTATTCTACATATACTGTTTAAAATCGGATCTCTGTATATGGCTCACCTGTGTATCATTTTCACAAATGTCAGCAATCCAATGATCCCTAGAATATTAAACAGCAATGGAATGTTTACTAAGAAATGCAGAAAACGAGGATGCAATCCATGTGATTCCAAATTTTTCGTGTTCGTATTATATTTGAGAAAATTAACCGGTGTCACCACAAAATTGTCAATTCCAACCTCCAATTGGCCTATCTCTGCCAGCGTTAAATATCCAAAATAAAAACTGTCAATTAGAATGAAAAACAACGCAGTCGGTAGTCCACAGAGAACAAAGACAATCATTCTGAGATGAAAGTCTTTGAAGCCAACGCTCATCGAGTTCAATCCTCTTTGCAGCCAGAAGAAGATGGGAACGAAGGCAAACGCGACGAAAGTCGGCCTGTTGAATATCCCTATCATCGTTAACGTGGCCACCACAAAGCAGTCGTTCAGAGAATGTGAGGGTAGCAATGCCTTGAGCTTGTAGTACTTGACTCGCTCTACGGCAGTTGCTGCTTCATTGTATTTCATGGAGAGGTAATCACTTTGCAATACCACCTGATACAAAACAGAGATTTAAAACAATGTGAGATACAAACAATAACTAAACATTGAAATCTCTTAGTTAATTATACAGATGGGAAAAGACATTCCACTAATTATTGAGCTTCGTATTCTTTTCTTCACCATAATATAAACTACATTATATATGAAAATTAAATCATTCCACCGAAATGTAATTTTCCATATAATTAACGAATTTTTTAATTTAATAATTAGATTTTTCTTAAGTTTATAAGTTCCTTTTTGCGAATCTTATTGAATGTTTTTATATAGCTTAATATTCAAAGGAGTCAAACGTACTTTCTCTGAATATGCCATGCACCGAGAAACAAAGTATAACAGTGAGGCAGTCAACACCAGTTCAATCGAGTTGGACAATGTACGGGTGGCATAGGTCAGCATGACATAGGAGCTAGCGTACGTGACAAGCCTGACTCTGTAATTCTGTCCATACAAGAAACAGATCTTGTACAGAAAATAATCTGACAGAAAGGAGAGTGCACACATAAAAAGCCGGGGGAAGAGCACAAAGAAGTATGGTCTCTTTAATGATAATCCAAAGAAGTAAAATGTATATGGAGACAGTCTGTTGAGAATTGCGTAAGGCAAACCAACGACGATTTGAGGAATGAATATAGAACGTATTGGAAAGGTGGCGTTGAACTCCCATGGCATATAGACATCAATATCAAAGTAGTTTCCTATAAAAAGTGAACAAGTATGTAAATATATATTAAATATAAAGCAAATGCTAAATATAGCAGGATGGTGACATACCAGAGATAACTTCAATGGACTGAAAGAACTCATCAGGATGAATATAGCCTGTCTGTGAAACAAAAGTAAGTACTACTCTCAATACTGCTAGAATCCAGTAGAGACCGATCCTACGCCGCATAGGTGCTGCAATTTGGTAGTCGTCGATGGATCTACGGTACTCGTTTTTGTGCTGAATACAAAAATTTTATATAGATACAAATATATAAAAGTAAGCTTGAATAAATAAGAATAACTAAAATCTATATATGTATATATGTATTAAATTGAGCAGTTTTGTTTATTTATAAAAAATGCAGAGACAAACTTTATCAAAACCTTTTCAAAATGAGATATTCACCATTTTTTTTCTAATTAAAATTTCATCTTTCAGATTTATTATATAATATTATTATTATATAATATTTATTATATAATATTACTGAGTTATCATATGCATTTTGAAAGAAAAATTTTACAAATATTAATATTAAAATGTCAAGTTACCTTCAATGACATGTTTTTTTGTTAGTTTATCATAACTTAACCTTATACAATAACAGTTCTTGGACATTCATTCATAGAAAAAAAATATGGAGTCATGAAATACCACGATTCTTTTCTAATTTATTACGACCGAGATACACAGAAAATTGCATTATAATTACGATATTCGTTATCAGAAGCATTGTTTGCGGGATACTTGTTAATTGACGAAGAATATAAAGTTTGGAATATCTTGTCTTATCTTTTATAATTAATGGCCCTGGTTCTCGTTGACGAGATAAACTTGGCCAGTCGTCTCCCAGCACCTCCAATCTTCCAACTTTCCAGGAGTCAAACCGTAGAGACGAAAAGAACTAGAATCAGAAAGAGCGTCAGTTTCCCCCCCTCCTCTCCCGACAAAAAACCCCACGCATCATTCAAGATGAATGATCCGAGCCAAGCTGCGCCACTCTCGGCCAAGTCACACTCGGATGCCGAGAAGAGAGAAGAGAGAAGGAGGGAGGGAAAGCAGAAAAGGAAGATCAATAATTGCAGAGATTGTTTGAAAAAAAAGAGGCAGATTTTAACCTGAGGATCTATAAGCATAGGGAAAATATCATTAGAAAAACGAGAGAGTTTTCTTGATAAATTTACCAAGGGGAGCTAATCTACCGCGAGATAAGAGGCAATAAAAAATTACATGGTTGGCATCCTGTCTAGGGATACCGCACGTATAGGCCAGAGAATCCATCATGTTTTTCCTATGCAAGCTGAAGTTTAAGTAGTAATATTTGGCACGAAGTTTGTTAGTCAAAACAATCTCCTGGCGGTTGAGTGACTTTTTCTGGTACCATGTCATATTAGAGGAGTTAGCGTAAAGCGAGGCGTAATGTTGTCCTGTAGTTCTTGAAGCGTCTTCGAAGTATTTATTGAAACGAGAGATCGACATTTTGTTGGCTTCCAAGATCAGAAGTAGAGAGTTTAAAGTTGTTCCTTCTTCCTTCTAAAGTAACCGTCCATCCGCTATTTCGTTACCCAGAATATCACGATGAGCCGGGATCTAGATAAGAGTGATGCCTTTGCTATAAGAGAGGCGAGGAGACGCTTGATCCAGTGTATGATGTAGTTAGAATTAATAAGTCTTGGAGCCAATAGATTCCAGGACGCTCTTAGAGTCAGAGAAAATCACTGCCTTGGAGTAACCAATGTTCTGAATTAAAATAAGCGATTGGAAGATCGCTCAGGCTGTAAACACGGTAGCCTCTGAAGTCAACCTGTATCGGAAACTGACTTCCGGAGAGTAAGTTGTCCTGTGTATCCCTGCTCTTCCATTTTGGAGCCGTGTGTAAAAAGCAATGGCTGAGTCGAAGATCAATGGAGTTGTCTAAGAATTCCTATTTAATAGCACAGTTAGTTTTCTCCTTGTCTGAAATAATTTGTTTATAATCCGATCGGAGCATAAAATCAGAGTAGGAAGTTTCGAATGCAAGGTGAAAAATGGATTGGAAGATATTATTAAAAGCATTGTTATTAAGGATGTAGTATTTGAAGTTTAGCGATATTGAGAGAATTCTTGATTTCTCCTCGGGTAACAAGCTCCTTTTCATGGAGCTAAGACTGCGGATAACTGGGTTATTATGATATGAAGCTAATATCATACAGAGGAAGTTCGATATAATATAGGTAATATAATATAGGATATAATATAGGTAAAGTTGTAGGATTTTGGGGAAAAGAAGAAGAAGCAAAAGTATGACTTTGGAAGTGAGAAAAGTTTTTAAAATCAAGAAGCGTATTGTAAAAAGGCGGAGAGAGGGAGCTTGGAAGCAACTATTTTTCTAGCTTCCACAAGAGGAATATTTTCCTGCGCGGCCAGGCCGAGGATAGTCTTATGCTTAGTAATGATAGGACATGTGTGCGAGATTGCGAGATGATCCCCCTCGCAATTGATACACCTGGCATGTGCTTGATCAATTGCTTGAGAGCAAGAGTGATCTTCCTCTCTAGTGAGTCCACAGAAGAGGCATCTTGGCTTGGTGCTTTTACAGTCTCGACTGATATGGCCAATTCTATAACAAACGTAACAAATCCTGGCTTTTGGAATATATGCATCGACGTTGTATAAAGCATTAAATAAAACTACTTTCTTCGGGAGTGATTGTCCTGCAAATTTTATACAAATTGTTCGCTAGGACACGTAAGTGACCTTGACTGTCATGCGTCTGTTTAAGTGTTGTACGTGTCAAAGTACTTGACCGTTGAGGTTAGATTTTCTTTGAGATAGTCCAGCGAGATGGACTAATCAATATCCTTGATAATTCCAGTGTGAAGGACTTTAAAGGATGGAATGAAAGCTCGAAGGTTGTTCTTATCGAAGATAGGATTAGAGATCACGCGATTAGCCGCGTCTGTAGTCTTAGTCTCTATTATGGCTTTACCGGCGCCAAGCCTTTTAATAAGAAGACTATTACTCTTGATAGACTCAGAAACAACGCGAGAAAGTACAGAAAAATGCATCGGCGTAGACTTATCCGCGTATGCATATATGACAAATGGGGGAATGTCATTTTTAGAATATTTATTAATCGAGTGTTCCTCATTTTGGCGGGCGCCGACGTCGACGCACCTAAGTGGGATTCAGATACATTGTTCGATAAATTATTCTTGGAGTGAGGTGAATCGACGACCAAGATCTTCGATCTCACCTCGCTTGTTATCTCAGCACTACGCTTACTAGATTTATTACGCGGTACTAGATTTCTCATTATCAGCATCCATAAGAAGCAGCGAATTGATGGCGACGACAGAGGCTGGTAGGTGTCACCACCGCCGCCATTACTGTCGGCGGCTTCCGCCTTCAAATTAGTGAGTATTCGGTTCATATTCGTCCGAAGAAGAGGCGTCCGTCAAATGCACACCAGAATCGGAATTGGAAGATGATGAAGAAGAAAAAGAAGGCAGAGAACTCGATTCCATTGAGGAGGGAGAGTCATATTATATATTATGCGATATTATAGACCTAACGACGGCTTCTATTTCCTCCCCCGATGTCGAGGGCTGGTGTCCCCCCATATGGGACCGAGAGAATATGATTTAGGAAAGATAATAGAGAGAAAGATGATAGAGAAGAGCACAAAAAAGAACACAGACTCACGCCAGCCCACTTAACAGGCCAAATTAGAGCGAAAAAGCGCTATACAAACGATTTATGCAAGAAAAGCCCCGTAAAATACCGCAGCGAACGAATCCAGGTGTGCATCTAATGCGTTATCTCGCGGAACTCCCATGAAGTTTGGAATAGTTTGGAGTTTCTTCTTCTTATGCTTCCGGCATAGCGCGATGTTCGTCGCGAGCGACACGCGATATCCAATGTGTACAGCTTTACCGATATTCTCATTCTAAAAGTATACTGTCATTGGATATCGCGTGTCGCGTGACTAACATCTGGTGTGCCGGAGCTATTGGGCTGTATTTTCATGCTGACGCTCGATGTTCGAATCGAGCATCAAAACAGTCACGTGATTAAAATTTAAGAATATCAAGGGATCAATTCTGTATCTTGAAACGAGGTGAAAATTACGAAAGTGAATGAATTTATTATAATACTAATAATTTCATTGGTTAACATCTAGTAAATTTGCTCACTTTTCGACCTCCAATTTTGATCACGTGATCTATTTTGATGTTGAAAATGACCGTGAAGTGAAAACCTAGCCTTAGTTAATGTCTCTTGTCTCTATGAAGTACGCGGAGACAATACGGCCGGATCACGATGTAAAGTTTTCCTAAAGCGATGAAAGTGCGATTACATGTAGTGTAGTACGCAATATGCAATACAAAAACTAATTAGATAATTATAGGAACCGCACAAACCGTGCCACTTGTTTCTTTTCTCTTCTATTAAATGCGTTCAGCAAATCGAAGGCGTCTGTTTGCTCTTTTATCTCGAAATCGTTCGGCAACTCGCATTTTTCTGTTACACGTCATCTCTGCGTTCGGTATTAACATTTCTAGAGCCAATCGAGCTGCTCGATCCACTCCGGATTCAAAGAATTCGCAGAGCTAATGCAGATTTCCGCCTAAATTAAATTCATAATCTGTATATTTATGATATAATGTATCCAATGATTCGTTAACACATAACGTACATTCATCTCTTTTAATATTTCTATTTTACAAATAATGTATTTGAACTATTATAATATCTGAGTCTACAAACAAATGCTATCAAATAGAAATTGATGGAGTTATTATTGATAGAGACATTATGTACTATATTAGATATACAACTTTGCTTCCGCCGTTTTTTTTCCGAAATTCGAGGCTTTATTGTAAAAAACTGGTTATACATTTATGATTCAAAGTATTGTCCATTGCTGGCCACTACTTTCTCCCATCTTTCGGGTAGCGTACGAATTCCGCGTCGAAAAAACTGATCATCTTTTGAGGCTATCCACGAATCGATCCAATTTTTTACTTCTTCATAAGACCGGAAGTGCTGGTCAGCCAGGCCGTGTGCCATTGATCGAAACAAGTGATAGTCAGAGGGAGCAACGTCTGGAGAATACGGCGGGTGGGGTAGGACTTCCCATTTCAACGTTTCCAAGTATGTCTTGATCACTTTCGCAACATGGGGTCGAGCATTGTCATGCTGCAAAATCACTTTATCGTGTCTCTCGTTGTATTGCGGTCGTTTGTCTTTCAATGCTCGGCTCAAACGCATCAATTGCGTTCGATACCGATCGCCTGTGATTGTTTCAGTCGGTTTTAACAGTTCATAATACACTACGCCGAGCTGGTCCCACCAAATACAGAGCATGATCTTGGACGTCAAAATCACCGTTCTTGAAGCGTTGAAATCACTCACGACACGTTCTTTCATTAATAGCGGCCTCACCATAAGTATTTGAGAGCATTCGATGAACCTCAGCCGCAGATTTCTTCATATTGAAGCAAAAAATTAAAACCTCCCGCAAATGACGAGAATTTAGCTCGTAAACTGACATTTTCAATCGAGAATAACTTTATGATGCAGACACAAATCGACTAATGTTTCTATGGGGTTATGTTGACAGATGTCCAAATTTATTGTATGACGTCTATGATCTATTTATTTCGACCACCACTTACCGCTAAAGCCATTTATAGGAAAACGGCGGAAGCAAAGTTGTACACCTAATAGATTTCATCAAGTCATCCGACTTCATCACGTTACAGCGGTTGTAATACAAGGTAATTAGAAAGGCAATGGGATACCGCACATCGATAAATGTCATGCAGAGGCCAAAGAAATCAGCCTCAACATTAGACTCAACTGCTTCTAAATTTATTTTCAAAGCAATGGCCAATAAATTTAGCTTGGCATATAAATTCTTAGAGGAAACGGAGATTATAGCCTCTCGAAGAAACCGATTAAATTGATGCACCAATAAAATTGATGCTATTAAGGGCTCTAAATTCTTCAAACACTTTGTGACTAGCCATTGCGAAAAGAACATACCATAATTCATCATTCCATCGCGGACCTCAGTGGCCTAGTCTCAACCTGGGTTGCCTGGCCAATACATCAAAAAGAAGAAGAAGAAATCCGAATAGGGGATCTTGAAGTTATTCGATACCTTTGCGAATAGCTCTCTTAGTCAGTTCGTCGGCGATCTCATTGTCGCGGATGCCACTGTGTGAGGGGGGCCATATAAAATTGACTCGGGAGTTATTAAATTTAGGGAAGATTTCGTATATGAGATAATATTAGCTAATATTAGATGTGGAAAAAAGTTCGTGGCGTTTTTCCCGTTAGATATAACGGGAAAAACGCCACAAACTTTTATAATTATTCGTTCTGTTATAGGATCTTTTAAGTGTGCGTCGAGAACACTTTTTAAGTCCGAGATTATGATAACTTGCTCTAAAAATTGTTGCGTAAGAGGATAAATTATACATTTCTTTTAGATTTAACTGTGGAGAGTAAATCGTAGAACCCTCCCTCCCCCTCCCCACATATATACTATCATTGATACTTTGGAGCCATTCGTGAAGAAAACGGTAGTCTTAAAATGTCTCGGAATGTATTTTCGAAAATAAGTTGTATATTTTATAAAGTAATAGACTTTAAATTTCTAAGGATTCGAGGTGGCAAGGTTGAGTATGTGATGATGGAATGAAAGAAATTCTGAAATGCCGAGAGCGAAGGAGATAAGTGCACTAACGGTTGCCATATAATCATAAGTTTTTATAATCATAAGTTTTAGCTTTTTAAGTTTTCCATATTAATTTTTAGCTGAGCAAATAAAAGACATATTTGAGGTAACATTAAATACAATAATTTAATACATATGCTTCAATACATATGCTGTTGTCATTATATTATTTTCATGCGCAGTACGCTGCGGCAGCAAAAATGTCACGTGATGCCAATTTTTCACAATTGCTTCCGCTGCATTTATTGGGCATGAAAAGGAATAATATAATAGCAATAGCATATGTATTAAAGTTTAACCTCAAATATGTGTCTTTTATTTGCTCAGCTAAAAATTAATATGGAAAACTTAAAAAGCTAAAAACTTATGATTATATGGCAACTATTAGTTACAATTTGCAAGACAACTATCATTTCAGGTAATTATTTAGAATTTAAAATATCCCCATCATTTCAAATCTTAATAAAAATGTACTTATTGTATATACTCATTATAATTGTATTCAATTTTCACATTTTTTGCAAATATTGCAAATTTTCTCGGCTTCGAATTCTTTGCTGTTCGTTGCTGTTCGTTCGGTTGAATTTTAATGAGATGCGACAAAATGTATTTTGCGTTGGAAGTGCGTCATCTCATGTAAAATTTTTAACCAATAGTCACGAATTGCTGCCGCGTGCTATGAAAAGTTAGCTATATGTGCATCATTTTTGTCTTCACATGCAAATGAAAGTGAGGACCGCAGGGTAGTGGTCACTAAGATATATAAGCTGAGATGAAGTCTATGCCGAGTCATGCAAAGATAAAAGTATATTCACTACCAGGTGGTCCTGGATAGAAATGATTTTGAGAAAATATATAGTTGTTAAGTAATCAAACCTTTGTTTCAGAAAGATTCTTTAGTTCTGCATGCATGACATTTATTAGAGTAGAGACACGTTAACCATGATAAATGTAGGGCTTGATTTTACGCGTTGAAATTTAAGTAATCTCTGGCTATCTTTAAGATCAAAGATAAGAGACACGTATTTGAAGGACGCGCGAATCATGGATCTATAAGTAGAAAGAAGAAGATTTGGATTAGCCTCTCCTCCCATGTGCCCCTTAAGATCGTTACAAATATAATTGAATTGCGTCTGCCCTTACATATGATTTTATATGTTTCTTTCTCGACAGTCTACTATCTAATACGATTCCCAAAAATCTTACCGAATCGCAAGGGGGAATGATCTTTCCCGCCAAGTTAACTGAGAGATTTGTATGAGCCATCTTTTTTCTTTTAAAGAATACTACGTATCATCTGCGTTTTGTTGGAAGGATATTTCGAGACTTCTATTCATCAAATACGATTGTATGTTCAACTGAATGAAGAATTTCCTTCATATTAATCTTAGAAGCATAAATTATCAACAATGTCATCGGTGAACTGAAAAAGAGAAGTATTAGAGTCCAGAATGTTATTAATTTTTTTGAAGTAGATATTAAATAGAGTTGGACTAAGAACAGAACTTTGTGGAATCCTCTTACGTGAGACAAATGGAGGAGATAGGGAGTCCTGAATAATAAATTGAATGTTGCGCGAATGTTGTGATTAAATTATTAATGAATTTGATAAGACGCAGGGGAAGACCCAAATCGACAAGATCTTGAACCAGAATGTGTGAACCAGAAACATTATCAAATACTTTATGTCTATGAAAATAGCTACAGTCTCTTGTTTTTTAATAAAGGCTGTGTGGATATGTGCAGTGAAAATTGTTAGATTATTTTGGCATCTGAATCTGAATTTTCTGAATCTGAATTGGATGTTGGGAATGAGACACAAGAGAAGAGGAAAGAGCTTCTGCAGTAAATTCTATCGAGTACATGCGTTCCAAAATTTTCAGCGCACAAGATGTAAGAGAGATAGGTCGATACAATCCGAATCATGTGGTTTAGATATATAAACGAATGGGTCCATTGTGATAATATACTCTCTTCTGCTCGTCAATAAATAAGTATTTATAATTTTATTCTTAGGAAAGATTTATTAAAATTAATCTTTACTTTCTCGATACATACAAAAAGGCGGGAGAAGGAATAGTAGAAACAGTATGGACCAAAAAGACTAACTAAGAAAAAAAACATCATAGTTAACACTACTAACTTATACAATTGTGGACAAATCAGTATTACCAAAACATTATACATCTCAATATCCTCTCTTAATGTTTTATAATAAAATAAATACAATTCAATATCTCTGATTATTGTTTTGCATACATACAATCTTCTTATATCTAATTTTTATAAAGAATACCCTCTCTAAAATCTTAACTTTAAAGATTCGTAATTGTTATAAAACAGTGAGTTTGATAAGCCTTTTGTTAGTATATCAGCTTGCTGATTTTCATTAATAATATATTCAATCCTTATAAAGTTATTATTTACATTCTCACGTACAAAGTTATATATTTTAAATTTATATGCTTAATTCTACGATTGTGTTGGCTTCTTAATTAGATGAATACATGTCTTGTGATTGTCTTCGAATATTGAAATGTAATCAGTCTTTACATTCAAGTCTAGTAATAATTTCTTAAATCACAATACATCTACAACTAAGCTGCACAACAAATAAGTTCTGCTTCATTGTAAATAACTCAATACACTTCTGCTTTTTGATAATCTAAAAATGTTCCCAAACACTTTTATAATATATCCATACCAGATACTGACTTTCATGTAGATTTCCTCCCCAATCCGAATCTACATAACATACTAACTAACACTTTCTTCATTTTTCCTTATAAATATTAAACTCATATTTGCAGTTTTCTTTAAGTATCTTAAAACTCTCTTAAGTTAATTCCATATCTTATTTAAGAATTTATCTTGATACTAAAAAAATTAATCGTAAAACTTAAATCTGGGCGTGATCAAATACATTAGACATCCTATCATTTCTTTCACTGGTTTATCTATTTTATCATTATTTTATTTGATTGATAATAAGACTCATAAATTTCAGAAAAAACAAAAAAAAAAGAGGGCTATGAGTCAAAAATTATTATAAAAATTATTATAAAAAATATATA
>NW_017259184.1:731324-732516 GCF_001594045.1 Atta colombica | reverse complement strand
TAATATATTTATATACTTATATATTCATGTATTTATATATTTACATATTTATATGTTTATATATTTATATATTTTTATGTATTTATGTATTTATAAATTTATTTATATATTTATACACTTATATATTTTTATTTATTTAAATATTAATAAAATTAAAATTAATTTTTTAGACTAAAAAAATTGATATTAAATAAGACTAAAAATTTTTGACCCGCTTCGACTTAGAAAAATTCAAAAATCGAAACTTTAAAGTACCAGAACTTTTTAGATACAGATTCAAGCCCAATGGTTATTGAGAATAATCACTAGAATTCTTCGAGGGGCTACCAGAACTCTGCATAAAACGCTGAATTTCCGAAAAAAAATTTTGGTAAAAAAAGTTATATCTCTTCAATGTTTCGTGAAGTTGGCCTCCCCAAAATTTCAAATGTTTTCACCGCTTTAATCGATGGAACTCTTTCTAATATTAATAGAGAGCTCTAGAACTCTTCGGGAGGCAAGCAGAACTCTGCTTACTTTTTTTAAATTTTAAATGATTAGCAGCTTTACAGATTGTCATGATTGCAATTATTCTTACATAGGACAGACAAAAGGAAATTTAGGACATGTTTAAAAGAACACGTAAGTCATTTAAGAAAACTTGCTATTTCTTTTATCTATTATCTCTCGTCACAAACTTGATCACAATCATACAATTGATTGGAAAAATGTTAGTATTCTCGATTCATAACAATCTTATAAAAGGATGGTCTTTAAAATGATCCATATTAAATGATAAGATAATTGTTTAAACAGTTTAAAACGCTTTCCTGAAATTTATTTACCGATCATCGGAAAAATCCTCTCTATCCACATATAGAATTACTCTCTCCACTAACATTTTCACTTCTTTTCCTTCATATTATATGAAGGACTGTTCGCGAACCATGATCTTCCAAAAAATTTGTCTGGAGTGACTCTTACTATTTGTTCATATTTTTCTCGTTTTTTTTTACATTGAGATACTCATGTTACATCTGCGAGAACTTGTATAAAAAATACGTGTTAAGCGAGCATTAATGTGAATTTAGATTGACCTTCATGATTAATCATTGTACATATATTATTTTTGTGTTTAACATCTGTTGTGACTGTATGCTCCTTATTATTTATATTTATATATTTATGTACTTATGTACAATATATATATATA
>NW_017259184.1:727186-728956 GCF_001594045.1 Atta colombica | reverse complement strand
ATTTATATATTTGTATATATTTATATATTGGATTGTCCGGAAAATTCGTGCCGATTTTTGGTAGATAAAGTCTGAATATATCAGAACGATTGAAAATGACATGCGTACATATCGTAAAAGACGATACTTCAGGCATACTTGGAAAAAAATTTGGTTGTGATACGTTAATTTTTCAGTTTTATACGCCTTTGAATATGGAAAAAGGCAAAGTGCATTTTAGGCATTTAATGCTTTTCTTTTACCGGAAAGGCAAAAATGCCACACAAGCGGCAAATAAGATATATGCTGTTTATGGCGAAGGAGCTATAGCTGAAAGAACTGTGCGGAAGTGATTTGTTAGGTTTAAAGCTGGTGATTTCAACCTTGAAGATCAAGAACGCCCGGGTAGGTCCTTCACCACAGATGAAAATCAGATTAAAACACTGATCGAGAATAACCCACGCTACGACACGTAAATTAGCAGAAATGTTGAATATGTCAAAATCCACCATCCACGAGCATTTTGTGAAGCTTGGCTAAACCGTTTTAATGTATGGATTCCCCACGATTTAACGGAGAAAAATTTGATGGAGCGCATTTCCATTTGCGACTCGCTCTATAAACGCAACGAGGAGACACCATTTTTGAAGCAAGTAGTGGGGGATGAAAAATAGGAGGAATAAAACATTTACAATAATGTTGAGCGAAAAAGATCTTGGGGAAAGCGGAATGAACCTTTAGTCACCTCAAAAGCCGGTCTTCATCTAAAAAAGGTCATGCTCTGTGTCTGGGATTGGAAAGGGATCCTGTATTATGAGCTTTTATCAAACAACGAGACGATAAATCAGAGAAATCAAATTCAGAGAAATATTGTTCCCAATTAGACGAATTGAAGACAGCAATTAAACAAAACGTTCAGAAATAGTGAATCGGAAGGGCATCGTGTTTCATCAGGACAATGCGCGGCCTCATGTGTCTTTGATAACACGACAAAATTGTGAAGCTCGGTTCGGATGTTCTACTTCATCTACCATATTCATCAGACCTCTGATTTCCATCTATTTCATTACAAAATTCCCTTAATGGAAAATGGCTTCAACTCTTTGATCGAAGTAAAAAATCACTTAGAAAAGTTTTTCGCTGAAAAACTTGAGAGATTCTGGAAGGACGGAATTTTCAAGTTGCCTGAAAGATGGAGAAAGGTTGTAGAACAGAATGGCACCTATATAATTTAATAAATGTATACTAAAATTTAAATCTTCTGCGTTTCAATTTTCCTTCAAAATCGGCACGAACTTTTCGACAACTCAATATTTATGTGTTTGTATATTTATATACAGTGTGTCTGGAAATAATCGCCAAATATTTCATGGGTAGATCGGACTAAACTGAATCGAAATATTTTCCATTTTGTAAGTATATCCCCAATATTTAACGAGATAGAATACTACTGCGAAATGTATACGCCTATCGATCGCTCGGGCGCGTGGGCGTGGGGAGCGGGGATAGTTTGGTAAGCACACCGTCCGAGCTATAGAGATTTGTAGCGGCGAGGGGCGGTTGGTGCCAGTAAATCCCCAAGCAATCGGTATATACACACAAGCAAGGCATATACACTTTGCAGTAGCAGGCTGGGCGAGCGCGCATTCGGCTATCTTTAAGGATTAATATCTCATTTAACTATAGGGAAAATTTACAAAATGGTAGAGGATTTTTTGACTTTAAAATTTTTATTAAATACAATAAAAAGAAAAATTAAAATATTTTTTATTTTATTAATAAAACATTTAT
>NW_017259184.1:722223-724047 GCF_001594045.1 Atta colombica | reverse complement strand
ATTTATTTGCTCTTAATACTAGCTTTTTTTTACTACTCCTTCATAATAAATCTTATTTTTCTTTAAAAGATATTTAGGAAATTTTATTTAAAAAGATATTTAGGTTTTTTTATTAAAAATAGTGATAGTCTTATAGAAATTTTGTTCACTGTATTACTTATAACGACTTTTAAGGAAACAAAACTAAGCAAAATTTTCTCCTTTTTATTAGCACTTCTGTTTTTATTAATATTATTAATCTCGACTTGATTATCATCGTAAATAAACTTTAAATTTTAATGTAGTTAATTTATGATTATTGTAACAAAGATTGATAATATTATCTCTTTCAATAAAAACATGGGGGTAAATCAAAATAAACGGGGATTAGATAATAGTTAATTTTAAGAATATTTTAAGAATATTAAGAATATGTATGATAAATATCTGTTACTATTTATTTCTTTAAAATGTTACATAAATATTTTACATATTTACTTTTTTAAGTTTTATTTTCAAAATATTATTAAAATATGAACCAAACACTTTATATAATATTTATGATAAATATAAATAATTGAAAATAATAGACATAGAGGAAAGTCCTTTAGTATGAAATAAGCTTTTAATATAAGATATCAGAGTTTCGACTAAATTAATAGACGTCAATATTTGTGAAATGGGAAATAAGAACCTCGCTATCTCATATAGGAATCTATCACATAAGGGGATTTTACTTTATTATTGATATAATTTGTGGGACAAAAATATACTCACAAAAAATAGATAGGATGTAAAAAAATAATAAAAAATTGTATTACAATTTTGATAATATTTAGATATAGAAACATTATAAATAACAAATTTGCAACATTAGTAAATAATTAGTAAAATCTCTTCCTTGAATTATAGTTTTCATATATTGTGTATATCTGCAGACATATACATTTTGCATGCGTGCGTGCGTGTGTATGTGTGTGTACGTAAAAATCTTTTTATTAATTTGTATTGAGTAAATATTGATAAATGAATTTGATACAAGAGACATATGTTGTCAAGATCGTGACTTTGAGTAAGCTTCAACAAGTTAAACCATCGCTCATTTGTTAAAAAGTTATTATTAAAAGAAGAAAGTTTGTAAAAATTACCTTTTTATTATATAAAATAAAAATTTCCCACTTTAAAATATATATTTTAGAAGAAATAACTATGCATACAATGTAATATGAGATTTGTTTGTATATCTGAAAGTGGAAAATCGTGTGCCGCTAGGCAAGAGGTCCTGTTGGAGATGACTCAGGGTCATGACCGCGACAATATATGTCAAGGCAGAGAGAAACCTGAGAAGAGCCTTTTTCGCGTGATAGGCGAAAGTTACCGTATGCTAACGGCACAAACATCAATTTCATAAATTGATGTGAATTACGTATCACATTTTCGCCACTGTCAATAAAATCGTAGTGTCGAAAAATAGATTTGGTGCTATATTTACAAATTGAATAAAGATAATATTATTCCAAGCTCCAGGATTTTTGTTTTGTATGGAGAAGGAATTAGGAACGGAGAGGGCTAAGGAAGAACGCAGATTCCACTCTTATGGTTATCGCTCCAAGGCGCGTGCCAAGCCGAAAACACTTTAATGGGTCATAGATGTGAGTCAACGCCGACATGTGACGCTATTACCCAACCCGTAACAGTGTATCCATCGGCCTTCTTTTTAAGTCAAGAAACTTAATTCCTTTGACTAGGGACAAGGCCCGTACGATCTTTGGGAAAGTGGAATGAATTGGAAAGAGCGCTGAAATAAATAAAAAATTTGTCTTATTGATTCTTTTATTAAATTAA
>NW_017259184.1:697305-722123 GCF_001594045.1 Atta colombica | reverse complement strand
ATATATATATATATGTATACATGTGTACGCGCTAACAATAGAACGATCTAAGATTACTAATAATTAGGTTTTCTGTTTATGTAGGATGAGGTGGTGTGATCAAAAGGGGGAGGACCTCGCAGATTCGGCGAGCGAATGAAGATAGAAAAATCTTTTCAAGAGATCTATCGTTCTCGGAAGGAACGAGGGGAAAGGAGGGAGGAAATATTACGGGCTGTGGAGAGTCTACCAAGATAGGAGAGCAAGAAGGAAAAGGAAATTCCAGGTCTAGGGAAGGGAGGGAGGATCGTCCTTGGTAAGATCCATGACGGGTATCGCTGAGAGTGGAATCTCCTGCTCAACGATCGGATTCCTAGACTCTACCGGACTCTATATTCCCGTTCAGTTGGGTGCGAGCCTCTTCTGAGAGGAAAATTCCTGATTGGATCTTTACTATTATTGGGATCCCTCTTTTCTCGAGCGCTACAATCTTCGCTCGCTTTTTGCGACCCGCACGATTCCGTTTCACCATCTACGTTAGAAATTTCCCTTTTTAAATTTGATAAGAATATGCATTTTGGAATAAGTGAAGAAGAGGGGAAAAGGAGGAAAAATACCAATAAATAATTGAAGTGAATTGAAAGGATAGAGGCGGATTATCTGTTCTAGTGATAATAGAAACCAAGAAGTGAGGGAATCACTCAAAGCGTTTTACCGCGCTAAATAATTCGAAGCGAGAGAAAAAAAGGAGAGAAAGAGAAAGAAAGAGAGAGAGAGAGAGAGAGAGAGAGAGAGAGAGAGAGAGAGAGAGAGAGAGAGAGAGAGAGAGAGAGAGTGTGCAATTACTCGAAGCGCTTTACCGCTTCGAAAAATCACGAAGGTGAAGAAATATAATTACTCGAAGTGCTTTACCGTTTCAAGTGATTAAGAGAAGCGCTTTACCGCCTCGTGATATAGGAAAAGGGAAATGTAATTCACTCGAAGCACTTTATCGCTTCGAGTGATTAGAAGAGACGAAATCACCTGCTCGAAATGTTCCAATAATATAATTAATTGGTTCGAGCAGATATGCAATGGTGTTTACTTTTCTCCACGGGAGGGATCGGGAGGTGGATGAGGGAGAAAAGTAGAAATTTCTAAGATGTTCCGTAATACATAAAAAAAATCTTTATTTCCGACGAGTTGAGATATCGATTACTTACTATCTCTGCGATCGGAGCGGAGGATCACTGTGGCGAATCCCTCAGGTAAAAAGATTGAAAGGCGGCTGATAGTGGTACTCTTCGAAACAGTCGATTGAGGGAGCCCGGGTTAAGTTAAACTATTATGATGTGGAGCAATTCATGCACCTTAGCGAAACCGATAATGTACACTGATTTTACTAATTTAAAATTGACAGTGACTGACAGAATGACTGGAAAAAGAGTGCCCTCATATCTCAAAGAATCCTCGTATTTATATTCGCGGAGACAATATAATATACCCTTCCTAGTTTTTGGCAGTAAATCATTATGACTTAGCGTCTTCTAGAAATTGGACTTAGAGGAATCGGAATTGATGAATGGTTATAATTAGTCTTATCTAACGTTGCGCGAGCAACGTCAAATACTGGCTTTAATGTAAAAGATTTATTGGGCGATTGATCTTCTGCCCCCCGTGACTTGACTAAGTCTGAGCCCTATCGATTAATATAAATTTGTCTAGAAAAATTAAATTTTAATTGTTTTATCAGTATTTGATTTGCTATGTATTTAATAAAATTTACTTATTTCCTAATTATGCCAAAAAGAGATTGTAGTTTTCTCACGAAAGAAAAGAATCGTGGAGTCCTCTGGACGTAACATCCCCGTCTTAAATAAATGTTGGTAGTGTACAATATTTGCAATTTTAATAATAAATTTCGATTCTTTTTTTCTGTGATTATTAAATTAGTGAGTCTAGGAGGATCCATATTTAAGTGTATTGCTATTCAAGTGTGCACCTCAGATAAGGTAATGTCTTATATCTTAACGTCAAATTCTTATTATTTATTGCGCTCCTTTTTTTTCGGTAAGCAAGAAGTAAGAAGGAATAGTGAAGCGATCTAAATCTCTTCCTCTGTTCTTTCGTACTTCTTTTATTAAAATGTGTAGAAGTTTTTTTTTGCTTATTTATCTAAATAATTGAATAAAATAAGGTATGTCGTGTTAACCCTATTACATTAATGTATTGGATTGTCCGGAAAATTCGTGCCAATGTTGAAGGAAAATTGAAACGCAGAAAATTTTAATTTAATAAATGTATACTAAAATTTAAATTTTAGTCAGCACGAACTTTCCGGACAACCAATAGTATTATATTTGTAGATGCGCATAATATTTGATCAAGAAGAAACAAGAAGAAACATTGATAGTTTAAATTCTCTTTTTGTTTCTTCTTTTTGCTTCTTAAGTTAGATGATTTCTTTTTTTTTCGTTGTTTTCCCGAAATTCGAGGCTTTATTGTAAAAATCTGGTTATACATTTATGATTCAAAATATTGTCCATCGCTGGCCACTACTTTCTCCCATCTTTCGGGTAGCGTACGAATCTCGCATCGAAAAAACTGGTCGTCTTTTGAGGCTATCCATGAATCGATCCAATTTTTTACTTCTTCATAAGACCGGAGTGCTGGTCAGCTAGGCCGTGTGCTATTGATCGAAACAAATGATAGTCAGAGGGAGCAATGTCTGGAGAATACAGATGGGGTACGACTTCCCATTTCAACGTTTCCAAGTATGTCTTGATCACTTTCGCAACATGGAGTCGAGCATTGTCATGCTGCAAAATTACTTTATCGTGTCTCTCGTTATATTGCGACCGTTTGTCTTTCAATGCTCGGTTCAAATGCATCAATTGCGTTCGATACCGATCGCTTGTGATTGTTTCAGTCGGTTTTAACAGTTCATAACATACTACGCCGAGCTGGTCCCACCAAATACAGAGCATGACCTTGGAGCCGTGAATATTCGGTTTGGCCGTCGACGTGGAAGCATGACCGGGAACTCCCCATGATTTTCTGCGCTTGGGATTATCGTAATGAACCCATTTTTCGTCTCCAGTCACAATGCGATGCAGAAATCCCTTCCGTCTTTGCCTTTCAAGCAGCTGTTCACAAGCAAACAAACGCCGTTCAACATCTCTCGGCTTCAATTCGTACGGCACCCAATTTCCTTGCTTCTGAATCATTCCCATGGCTTTGAGGCGTTTTGAAATGGCTTGTTGAGTCACTCCCAATGATCGTGCCAATTCTTCTTGATTTTGACACGAGTCTTACTCAAGTAATGTCTCCAATTCTGCATCTTCGAAAACCTTCTCTCTTCCACCGCTATGCCGGTCTTCGACGTCAAAATCACCGTTCTTGAAGCCACTCACGACACGTTCTTTCACTAATAGCGGCCTCACCATAAGTATTTGAGAGCATTCGATGAGCCTCAGCCGCAGATTTCTTCATATTGAAGCAAAAAATTAAAACCTCCCGCAAATGACGAGAATTTGGCTCGTAAACTGACATTTTCAATCGAGAATAACTTTATGATGCAGACACAAATCGACTAATGTTTCTATGGGGTTATGTTGACAGATGCCCAAGTTTATTGTATGACATCTATGATCTATTTATTTCGATCACCACTTACCGCTAAAGCCATCTATAGGAAAACGGCGGAAGCAAAGTTGTATACCTAATATATATTCTTTATTTATTTTATAATATATAATAAATGTATGTTTATAATCTATTCAAGAATGCGGATGTTTATTTTATATAAATAGCTGCATAATTTCTTAATTTCGTAACTGACTTTTCTTTCAGGTTCATGGAGGATATTTTATTTATGCAGCCAGCATGTGACGAAACCAACTTAAGTATCACAGGTAGGAGTATCACGAAAGGCCAGGCATCCGATATCAGTTGATTCTAAAGTTATTGCCTCTGTGTAGTAATTATCGGTAATAGTACTCCCCATTCTAATTCTAGGTAGGCTTTAATATTCTTATCGTTACGCTGAAATTCCGAGAGATACTTAGTGCAATCTTCAGCGTTTTTAATTATAAAAATTATTTTGTTGCAGGTAGTACAGTTTATTTGTTTGCTTACTCTATATGGACTAAGTAATGATAGATAGGTAGCAGTGATGGTAGATAGGTAGCAAATTGCTAAGTCATTCGGCATGCTACTAGCGTTCGCAGATTTTAAAATGATTACCAAGACGCTGATACATCGTGAGTTCAGTCCACGTGATGACACACCAAAGCTGGGTTAGGTATACCAATGGAACTTTCGTCACTATAACGGATTCTGTCTCTCGCTTCCTGAGGAACCAACAGAGCATTTTGTACTGCAATAATGACCAAGCGATATTTAAAGTCTACTAAGTCTAAGAAAGAAAGGAAAGAAAAATTCCGTCACAATAGTTTTTTCTTTTTTTTTTTTTTTAAATAAGAATATTCTCTACGATATTTTAATCGAGCAATACATTAATATTCGAGACTAACTCATGCAATAAATATATAATTAAATGTTAATAAGGGGGAGGGAGAGTGATGATGAGAGTTATCTGCGTGACGTCAGACACGAAATACTAGCATTAGCTTATAGAAATAGAGACCTTAATGTAATAGAGACCTCATGTGGAGATCGCTAGTACTCCCCATTCTGTTTCCAGGAATGCCTCAGCATCTGTATGGTAAATGCTTCGATGCAGCCTGAGCATTTTTCTGCAAGTTATATTCGTACGAACGTTGTGTTGAGCAGTTCGTCTAACTTCGCACAGATTTTTCGTGAATTAATATGTGCGAAAAAACAGGAATGTGTTTTTTCATTCGTATGGCGCCACTTCATAACAGTCTTCGCAGATTTTAAAGAAATTGTTGTTTTGGTAAATTCGCCTTTTCAGTGTGGTAAGACATCGAAGTTTCATCAGGTATTGATAAGCGTCCCATAGATTTTTCGTTGTAAGTGACATAGGATCTTCTTCTTGCTAGTTAAAGATGCAATAGAGGTAACGATATGCAGACATTTCGTGTACTAACTGAGAGCCAGTGTGTAGCAATCGAAGGTGTTCTCGTTCGATTGACGTCATTACAGAGTAAGCAACGTCAGGCGGTTAACTTCAAAGGAAGATTGGTATAATAATAATAATTATTAGGCAATTAATCTCCATTCCTTTGTCTCGATTCCTTTCCCCTGTATTAATAAAGGATGTCAATATTATAACTCTTGTATATATAATAACTTTTTTTCACAATTTTGTATTGCAAAGCGGTTAATCAAGATAACTTAATCCTAGTCTTTTCTTAGTATAATAGATTCGGTAGAAGGCTGTAAGTTTCCAATATTTTTTCGCTATGTCGTGACCTAAACTTATTAAAATGTCTTTAACATTTTTCATTTCTGTGTCGCACTCGTTTCTTATTTCTAATTTTACAAGTGCCATCTCTTCTATGTCTCCTACGATGCTTATCCATCCTTCGCATCGCTCCGTTAGAAATCGCATCAGATCTCTCATTCGTCTAGACCATGTCTTTTTTACAGGGATAAGTCCAGTGTGAGCGAGCACACGAGGAATCGCTTGCCATTCCAATTCGCGAAATTTCTCTTCAAAGATGTAGATTTCGTAACATGGTCATTCGACTATTCGCCCCCAGTCTCTTAGGGCAACTACTGCCACCCCATCTCTTCTGATTTGAGTGAGGTGAGATACTCCTCTGTCATTTTCTTCTTTTTCGGATCGTGATCATTTCATCTAAATGAGTATGATCGGGGGGGGGGGAGTAGGGGTAGTAATCGGCTCCTTCGCATCATTTGACAAGTGAGTTCTTCTATTAATTCCTTGATATCTCCATGATTTTATTTTTTTTTTTTTTATTATTATGAAGTTGCACCTAAAATTTTGTGAGCAAATCCATCTTTACTATCTGCGCCTTCAACGAACTGCGTGTTAGAAGTCTCATATTTAGACAGGCAATCTCCATCGTTATCTATAAGAGAATAATGGTTATGCACCTTGGGAGTGTCGGAAAGGTGAAGAGGTAGAAAAAGGTTTTCCATTAAGATCAAAGGCTCCGGTAATAATTGTATGTAGGATCGTGTGAATTTCTTTATGTTTAACCATTTAGTTCAAAAATATAGGCAGATGTTTCTTTTGAAGGAAGGGGGGAAGCAGTAAGCGGATTCTTCTTTTATGCTGTCATTCTTTTACGCTGCTCGAAGCGTTACGTGCCTTGAGATTCCGGCTCAGCGGGGGCCGAGGCGGTTACACCCTTAGTAGCACGTTTTTCTTTTTCTAGATGTAACAAGAACTGAGTAAGCAAGTCCCATATGGGTCCTATTAAGTACATTGACTATCTATATACGATGTGCAAGTCCGTGCACAATAGTGTTTAATATTAATTTTACAATTCTGACACTCATATATATTCCAATGATGCCAGCGCTAACATTTCCGAAAATTAAAAATTTATTCCAAAATTTTTCCCAGACGGATGCTGCTATTCTTTCTATCTTTGTCTATGAGATTTGAAAAAGAACCCTCATTTATGCTTGATCCATCCCATTATTCCTCGTGCTATAGTGTTAAGTACCGAGGGTCGTTCGGAGAAACATTATGTGGTCCCGTAGAAATTCTAAGTCATTTTCTAAATTCCACTTGTGGCGAGTGATCCAGGGTTAACATATTTTCACGTTGGTTTAGTCATTGGTTTTAAAATAACAGGTGGTAATGTTTTTACTGGCCTAGGTACAAATCTATATCATGAATCTCCTGGAGATGCATAACGGATGTTAAGGCGTTGCAGGTAACTTGTGTGCCTTGTCGCAACAAGATGTGAGTTTGCGGAATTAAGAAATGTATTGCATTGTTTCTTATTACAGGTAATTGATCATAGCATTCTTGTGTGTGGGCAAATTTTACTTCGACAGATATACATTTTATAATGTGTATTACTTCTCCGGCTAAGGCCATGTATTCAGGTCCTTGCATTAAATGATAAGCAAAAGCGTCTGGAGAATGAATGGCAAGAGCCAAAGCATTTTTAAATATTTTTTGCTCGAGATTATATTGTTGCTGAAGGACGTTTCTGTATAAATGACTTATTTGAGTGCGTATGTGTTTTTCTATATACACAAACTTAGAATTCATGTAAAGTACATGTAAGTAAATTGAGATTTTCTGAATTATGTTGTCTATCGAAAACCTTATTATCAGATGTTGTTTCGAAAATTAACAACTTGGGATGTTCAGTTAATATAAGAGTGTGTCCACACACACTCTTGTTCTTCTTTTTTCATTAGCGTGAAAACGGTATCCTGGGAATTTAAGGTGTAAATCACTTGATGTTTGCCCATGTTATCGATTAATACTGCCAATCCGGTATAAAATACGCCAAAATTAAGTTTACCACAAGACTCTAACAGGGGCAATGGATTCCAAAAGGTGTCTCCTCCTTCTATATCCACATAGTGAGTAGTCACAAACTCGCAAAATACCCCTGATCGAAGTAATATCTTATTTGAATTTAATCGTACTTTGGCTTCATAGTCTAGTAGCATAAATGTTGTATGGTAGCCAATACTACACACTAACATCCGTTCCACAAGAATCGGAATATGTATCTCCGTTACATGTCCCATCATTGTTCACTTGGTCTGCTAAGGTAGAAGGGCGAGAGACTGTTTGATTTTAATCCATTTATATACGTATCCCATTTGGAAATAACCGAAAACATAACATGTAAACATTCGCACGCCTCGCGATTCATTTCCTGTTTATATGAATATTTGCTATTCTGCACATTCAATGTATGGGAGAACATGTCACATTTTTTTATTGTTCTGTCGATTTTAATATTACATTGAATTACTCTTGTAAGTTTGAATTTGTTAACCTGTATGAGGTGTATAAATTTTTGAGTTTTATTTATATTTTTTGGGGGAATGTTGCACTTTTCAATATTAAGCAAAGACATTGTCATTATATTAGCTAATGGCGATCCACAGTCGTAGCCTATTATCTCGTGAGTTTCATGTATCCATTTTAATAATAATATTCTTGTTGTAATCCATCCAATCCGGAGATCCATCTGAAATTTTGATTGGCAACTGTTATTATATTGTATTATTTCGTTAAATTATCAGGAACTGGTTTTATATAAGAGACTCGTAATCTATTAAGATGATTCGACTATTTTTCTTTTTATTTTGATTTTAACATTATTTCGATTAATATTTCTAGCATTTCGTAAAGTCCTGTATACTAATCTTCAAATTTCCCTGGTTTTGGTCTCTTTAACAAGAATACGTAATCGCCCCAGTTTAAATAGTTGCGGATTTTCTTATCATAATGTTTTTTTAATTTTGACTTCGATTACATTTTTGTGAACATTTCCTTGGATGATATGGAGCATAACTAGATTTATTAAATATTCATCAGCTTGCCAATCTATCTTGAGGGCTTAATAATTCGTTCGATTCGTGCAATTTTCCCAAATACCAGCTCGTAAGGAATGTACTTAGTGATTTCGTGAATACATACTAGTATTGTAATTAAACAATCCATTTGTCCCATTATTTTTGTTTACTTGCATATTGTTTTAAATATTCTTCCAAAGCATGAGATCTTTCCAACGATCCATTCGATTGAGGGTGGAAAGCAGTAGTGCGAAATTTGCGAATTCTGAATAGTTTTGCAACTTTCTTCATTAATTCGCTAATAAAATTTCTTTCTTAGTCGGTCAATATTGCTTTTGTTCCTAATATACAGACGAATCTATCAACAAATGTTTCTGCTGTCATTTCGGCGGTTTGATCTGGTAAAGATAAAATTGTAAAATTTAGTTAGTTGATCTTGCAATGTTGATATGAATTCGTTTCCCCTTTCGGTAAGGGTCCTACGATATTCATAGCTATCTTATCAAATGAAGATCCTGGTATGTAATAGTAATCATCATTGGTTATTTGGTTTTAAATCATACTAATTTTTTCAATTGACATTGTAAGTATTGTTGTATATATTTTTGAACATCCAATTTTAAATTTTCCTAATGATAACTATGTTTTATTCTATTACATGTTTTCGTGACGATGATCTTCCGTAGGTAGGCAATGCATTTCTCCGATTATGATAGGATGAAGATCGTTAGGGGGGGTATTTAAGTAAACCATATAATTAGTTACATATAATTAGTTTACAGTTGGTTATTTCAGTGAGAAGTGATTGTAATATTAATCCATAGTACATTATTAATATAGTCTATCTTTGTAATGCTCAGTGTTTCTAATTTTAGATTTATGATAATGTAAATTTAAAGTCATCGTCGGCCCTTCACATTGTCCCTCGCTGACAGGCAAAATTATATGATAATGCCCTTTGTATTTTATAGCTTTGGCTTGACCTAGGATTAACACTCCTATGCTCGAGATCTCATTTCTCTCGAATAATTTTTGGGATCCGGAATTTAGTGGTTTTCCGTTGGTATCTACAAAATATGCTACATTATTTCGTAAAAATAATAATTCACAAGAGTCAACGATATTTTTAACTGTTTGATATTTATTAGTCGGTCTCGGTTTTGTCTTCGATTTTTCATCTGCGTCCTCTTCTAGTATTTCTTCGTCTTCTGAATTTCTATCTTCGTTTTGTTCTCCTTCTTCGTCTTCTGAGTATCCTCTTTCGTCTTCGATATTGTTTCTTTTATCTGGGGGATTATTTCTGTTTCTTACTTCAAGAATTTTATCGATACATTCTTGTGAGTTTGCAGATTTTATTTATTCAGGATTATTATTATTATTTGGCTTCGAATTATTCTCCTATTGAAGATTGTGGACTGTCATTTCTCCTTCAGGTTGTGATCTCGTTCTTGTCCCTCTTCTAGTGGATTCAAAATTAAATCTGTATCTTGCTCGGAACGGATTGTCATGAATTGAAGGATCCTCAATTTCTTCATCGTCTGACAGATAAAGATTGTAATCCTCGTCTTCCTCGTCGTCTGATTCTCCCAACATTTTAGAGATCGCTTCTGCATCTTTCGGGTCATTAGGATTAAGGATTCTACCATAGCTAATTATCTTACAGGTGGATTCTTCCAGATTAACAGGATTTTTAAGTGCATTGGCATTAACATTGATTTTGCCAGCCTTATGTACTACATCATAATCACATTCCGCCAGTTTTAATCTCCAGCGGAGTATTCTCATGTTCGCGTTTTAAATCAAAGCAAAGGCTTATGTCTGTGATTAAGGTAAATTTTCCATATAGGTATCTGAAATGTTTAATAATATATTATAGCTTCTTTCTCGCAGGTATCATATTTTAATTCGTTGTCGGTTAAAGGAAGCATATGTTAGTTTTTGTTAATTTCTCCTTGTGATAAAATTCCTTCTATTGCGATTCTTGAGGCGTCAGTAGATAAAATAAAAGATCTAAAAAAATCAGGATATTGCAATAAAGGCATAATTTTTCTTTAATGCTTCAAAAGATTCCTCCTGAAATAAATGTCCATTCGAAATATACGTTGTTTTTTAACAAGATCGTCAATGATTTGGTTAATCTTGAAAATTCGGGTATAAATCTTCTGTAATATTCTGGAGTCTAGAAGACGAAGGTGGTTTTGCGCGAGCGCATCGCTTTAATTTCGAGGTTGACTCACTTCGTGGTCAGTGAGTCATAACATTATTTATACATCATGCGGTTGCAGTACGCGGTCCAGCGGGATCGCAGCCAGGCGCCTCGGATTATTCGTCCAAGATTTACCTGCTTAAAGAGGTCCAAGGATTTGTCAACCAGTGCCATGGCTCTCACTGTGCATAGAATTTGAGAATAATCATCTGCAGATACAATTTTATCAATACAAGTCTATTAATATGTACGAGTTGGTATACTATTAAATTCCATAATTCTTTATAATATATCGTATGTTTAGTGCTTAAAAAATATATATTTATCTGTAATATTCTGCTAATCCGAGAAATTATTTAATGTTTTTTGGGTGTAGAAAATTGTCTCATGGATTCCAATTTTTTTGGATCGGGTTTGATTCCGTTTTTACCGATTATGTGTCTTAAATAAATCACTTCAGATTTCAAGAATTCACATTTGTCAGATTGTAATTTTAAATCGACCTCGCGAAGTCGTTCGATCAGTAAGTCATACTTCCGTTCGTGTTCTTCCAAAGTAACGACGTAAATAACATTATCGTTCATAGACGAATAATTCTTTCCTCCTGTTAAAACTAAATCCATTAACGCTGAAAAGTAGCAGGAGCGTTTTTTAATCCGAAAGGCATCCGGTCAAATGACCGAAAGGAGTTAAATACTGTTTTATGACTATCCACAAAATTCATCTTATTTAGTGAAATCCGGAAGCTAAATCACATACTGAGAAGTATTCCAGCCTAATTGATTTAGAATTTCGACTATATTAGGAAGCGGATAAACATCACCGATAGTTTATCATTTAAAATTCGAAAATTCAGAACTATTCTTCAGCATTTATTTCCATTTGAATCTTCCTTTTTCGGAATGATCCAAAGGTGTGTGATGATTGAGAGGTTTTATAATGCCTCCTTCTAGAAGTTCCTCTACTTGTTTATTTATTCTCTCTTTATTATTTCTCTTTCTTATGTGGGAATCTGTACTACCGAGTATTAATAGGCCGATTATCTGTTGTCGATATCTGATATTGTAACACATTACTGTTAACCTTTCTCCGGAGATATGAAATCTGTCTTGACTTTTAGTTACAAGTTTCATTACGTTTTCTCTCTCTAAGGTATTCAAACATTCCCATCGTAATAAGTTTTTAATTTCGTCGAGTTGATTTTTAATTTCCCTTATCGCTAAGCACTCGTGCAGAATATCTTTCACGACTTCGTTTTGAGATTCCTATTTTATTTTTTTCTTGCGTTTAGACGTAAATTTATCTATCATTTCTTGTGACTGATTTCGTACAGACGCAAAGATTTTTTTTCATTAGGTATAATAAGAGAGAGATTTCGTTTCTGTTATTATTTTCTTCCATTCTAACACTCGCTAATTCAGAATCTTCAAGAGTGGAATTCTTTCTTTTAATTCTTTTAAATAATATGGAATTATCGTATTGAAGTTTGATAGCTTCCTTCCTTGCAATCGAGTAGACAGGAGTAGAAATTGACAGGGAAATTGGGAAACTTTCCTCTAAAATTCTAAAATTATTACTTGGATTTCCAGGAGAGGTTTGATAACTTCCCTCTTCAGAGATTTTGAAATTATTCGGATTTTCAGGAGAGATTTGGTAACTTCCCCCTCTAGGAATTTTGGAATTATTCGGATTTTCAAGAAAGGTTTGGTAACTTCCCTCTCTAGGAATTTTGGAATTAAGGACTTTGAAGGAAATATAGAAGTCTTCTTCTCGATGAATATTTATAATAAAATTTTTATTTAAATTTTGTGTTCCTCTCATTATTTTCTTCTTTTGTACCGTCTTTATCTCCGTTTAGATCTCTATTCTTCTTTATTATAATTCCCTCATTTCTATCATTTATTATTGTGTCTCTACTGGTTGATACTTTTTATTAATAAAAATCGCGATGTCTATTGATGATTGTAAAGAATTTGTCACCATCGTTGCTTTTTAGATGAATTTTGAGAATCTAGATTCAAATTTTGCAGTTAGCGGAATGTGAGTTAGGCTTAAGGTATTTTAGAATAGGTGAAATTTTCTACTTGGTCTCTTTATGAATTATTTTATGATTCGCGAATGTTTCCAATGTTGTAAGGAGAAATAGTGATTGAATTTCCAACTTCCTGATCGAAATCTTGTATAAGTTGAAATTTGTATTTTGACAGTTAAACTGGAGTAGGCTGTAAGTAGTTTTGGTAGAAAAGAGTTTTAACAATTTTGGGTTATTCAAGGGTTTTTGAACAATTGTTTAGTATAATGAAATAAAGAGCAAATCGGATTGCTGCATGAGAGATCAGCTGTTCGAAAGATGCATGGGATTTGTTATGAAAGTAAGAATGCGAAAGAGGGAGAGAGAGAAAAAGAAAGAAAATCAATGTGATAACTTGTTTAGTATGAATAGGAATAGCAAAAAAAAAATAAAAAAGAATTTGTAGTCTTGATGACTGCATGTCGTAATACCATCTTTTCCTATCTCGCCCTGGCTTAATATTAATACACAGACCTAATACAGACGCCAATGGCGTCTGTTGTTAAGATAAATGCTTTTGTAAAACCAGGATGCCTGAGTAATGGTTCCTCGCATAGGCGATCGCGGCGGTCGCTGCTTATAAAAGCAGCCTCTTGAAGTTTTTGCCAATCAAAATGTTTATCTTTCTTTAAGAATACTGTGAGTGGTTTAACTATGTACAACTTTGCTTCCGCCGTTTTCCTATAAATGGCTTTAGTGGTAAGTGGTGGTCGAAATAAATAGATCATAGACGTCATACAATAAACTTTGGCATCTGTCAACATAACCCCATAGAAACATTAGTCGATTTGTGTCTGCATCATAAAGTTATTCTCGATTGAAAATGTCAGTTTACGAGCCAAATTCTCGTCATTTGCGGGAGGTTTTAATTTTTTGCTTCAATATGAAGAAATCTGCGGCTGAGGCTCATCGAATGCTCTCAAATACTTATGGTGAGGCCGTTATTAGTGAAAGAACGTGAGTGGTTTCAACGCTTCAAGAACAGTGATTTTGACGTCCAAGGTCATGCTCTGTATTTGGTGGGACCAGCTCGGCGTAATGTATTATGAACTGTTAAAACCGACTGAAACAATCACAGGCGATCGGTATCGAACGCAATTGATGCATTTGAGCCGAGCATTGAAAGACAAACAGCCGCAATACAACGAGAGACACGATAAAATTATTTTGCAGCATGACAATGCTCGACCCCATGTTGCGAAAGTGGTCAAGACATACTTGGAAACGTTGAAATGGGAAATCCTACCCCACCCGCCGTATTCTCCAGACGTTGCTCCCTCTGATTATCACTTGTTTCGATCGATGGCACACGGCCTGGCTGACCAGCAGTCTTATGAAGTCCTTCCAGTCTTATGAAGAAGTAAAAAATTAGATCGATTCGTGGATAGCCTCAAAAGATGACCAGTTTTTTCGACGCGGGATTCGTACACTACCCGAAAGATGGGAGAAAGTAGTGGTCAGCGATGGACAATACTTTGAATCATAAATGTATAACCAATTTTTTACAATAAAGCCTCGAATTTCGGAAAAAAAACGGCGGAAGCAAAGTTGTACACCTAATAGCTGGGAAAAATTATTATAAAGTGACGATAATAACCCGTTAAGCCAAGGAACTGCTTTATGTTCTTCGCGTTTCACGATTGTGCAAGTCCTTTATTGCATCGATTTTTTTGGGATCGCACGCCTTTCTCACTTATTACGTGCCCCAGATAAGTAACTTCTTTTCTGAGAAATTCACACTTATCTGGTTGGAGTTTTAGATTTACATTACGTAGACGTTTGGCAAGTTTGTTAAATTTCTGCGCGTGTTCTATCAAGTTTCTTGCATATATTACAATATCTCTAGATACACAAATAACTCTATGCACTGGAGTCCACTTAGAACTTTGTCCATCAATCTTTAGAATGTAGCTAGGGCGTTCTTCAAATCGAATGACATACGTTTGTATTCATAAATATATTCATAAAGGTTGTACCGTTTAGAAAAGGCATCGTTTGCACATCTTCTGCGAACATGGGAATTTGATGGAAGCCTGATGCTGAATGGAACACACTAAAATATTTGGCGCTTCCTAATTAGTCTAAGATGTCTGTTATATTAGACAATGGGTATGCGTCTCCGAGCGTTTTCTCGTTCCACGGAAGTCTATTACTAAGCGCCAATGCTTATTTCTTTTCGAATCTATCCTTTTGGGGACTATTCATAAAGGTGAATTATACAGGGCTCTGATTCTGTGATTATGTTGTTCTAATCTTCTATCTAATGGTTTCGATGTTATATGCGGACGAAAACCTATATTGTTTTTGTATTGGCTGATTATCGATGGTATTAATCCTGTGCTCTTTCGCGGTGAAACTTAACTCCTCGTCGGAGAGATGTAAAAGATCGTTATGTTTATCTAAGAGATTTATCATATGAGAGATTTATCACCAATCTCTTCTTTATTTAAATGCTCTAATCTCAAGAATTGTCGGACTCGCTCCGTCCATTTAGTTTGATTGGTTTGTCGAACGATATTAATCTCGGCGTTGCGACTAAAGTTTGCGGCTTATCGCTAGTTATCTTATCTATTTTCTGTAACGTTACATGGGAGACCACGAGTTCCCTATCGATTTCACTTGAATTTGTTACACATATGTTCGCACCCTTTCTATTTGTCACTATCTTTCCAAGATATACGCCGTCGCAAACCCTAAGGCATGGGATATATCCGGTTTTGATGTCACTATTATTTAATTTAAGCTAAAAGATCTCTTGTGATCGGACTGAGATCACTGTTTCATGATCTGCGAAGAATATATAGTTTTCTCTCGATATATTTCTGAAGGAGATTGATATTTGATGCATCGCGGAGGAAATCGGATCCTAAGATCCTTTGCGCGATAGGAAAATTGTCCGGGACATGCAGGACAATCGGTGGCCCATTACATTAATTTCTATGGACTCTAAGGTCTCAACACGACCGCTTGTAATACCGTTAAGGTATAGAGTAGCGAGAAACGACTTTCGGATCGAGATTTCTCTTTTTTATATTGGGGGCTCCCGTATCTATCATAAAACTAAGCCGATTGCCGATAAGTAAAAATTGATGGCGCATGTGAGAAATCTTTGGGATTTAAGACTGTGATTCTAGCTCTTCCTCACGATCGCTCTCTTTCTCGATGGATTCGATTGAGTTCATTGATCATACGTTCCCTGGGAGCGTGCTACAGTGTCTCAATGAAGATGTCTGGCAAGTTTCTCGACATGTTTCTTTGCGCGTTATTGAATTGTCTCTTTCTATATCCTATGGTATGATCGGAGGTTTTACAATAACGGCAGAGATTTTCCTCGAGCGTTATATTGATTTTCCTATTATTATTACCATGCGAATTATTTTGGGTGAGGGTTATCATATCTATTCCTGTTAGATACTACATGTCGCGCGAGGTATCTGTTTGCTTCTGGTGCGTCGCGATGTAGCTCATATTAAGCGGAGCGACGATATCTACCCTGCGGTTCGTTTATATTCTGGCGAAACTCGAAATCTCGAAATGGATTGCAGTTATATTCTCATGTGTATTGCCTTCGAGGCGGGTCTCGTGGGTAATGCGAGCTGTCTGAACGATTAAGTAAGTTATTTGGGCGTTGTGGCGTCGAGTGTGTTAACGGTCTACCCATCGGTATCAAGTGTCGCGTTTCTCTTTCTCTTTCAATTTGGTCGCGTTTTTGGATCATAGTTTATCATGCTCCTGTTGCTTAGCGATTATTTTGGCGGCGGCGAAGGCGTCTGTATGTTGCCAGTGCATTTCCGGGTTTATCTGTAGCCGATATTCTAATGGGAGTCCTTCGTAAAACGCGAGATCAACTTATCAATTTCAGCGGTAAAGCGTATCTAACATTTTCCTGTCTTTCCTCTCGGCATCGAAGATCGCTATACGCAAATCTTTCACACGGCCGATGTAATCAAGTACGTACTTGCCTGGCTTTGAATAAATAATGTTCAATTCTCCATGATACTGATCAAGAGTTTTCACGGAACCGAAGGCTCCGGTTAACAAATCTATTAATTCAGTCACGATGTTGCATGCTTCAATGGCGTAATAAGTGCGTTTGCCCAATTTGTTTATCAGCAATTTCGTTAAGTTTCTCTCTGCCGTACTATTTCACGCGCCCTTCTATATGCTCGAATAAATTATGCTAATGGCTAACGGTATATTATAATCGTTGAAATACGAGACTGATTCCGTGGCTTCGGATTCGGAGATTCGCTGGTGGCGAAGTTATTTTCTGCAGGGGGAAGGGCATAATTAAGTGGAGCGGATTCGTTGCCTCGATTTCTTCTAATTGTTGCCTGAGGACGTTTTCATATGCCTGGAGGCGACGTTCTTTTTCCTTAACTGCATTTTCAATTACTTCTAGCTCGTATTCTTTCGTGGCCAGATCTTTTGCCCGGGCCTCGTAGGTTTCGGCTTCCGTATCGGAGCTTTGTACAGGGGGGTGGAGAGGGGGGAAGTCTATTCTTACTGCGTGTATCCATTATTATGAAATTTGCTTAAAAGTCTCGAAGAGTTTTGGGCTCCGATTACCAGTCGGCTTATGCACGATTCGCACTCATCGTCGGATACTGTCATCGATACAAACGTAAGCTGAATACTCTAATATAGCGTTCACGTACATTCTCGGGAATGTCGTCAAATCAGTCGTTACGAAGCATGTTTCCTCGAAGTGCTGGTAATGCAGCAGAGTTTCTCGATTCGCTCTTGGAACTTGAATGGGTTGATTGTCGCCTAGTATGTCGCGGAGACGTTTCACATAATTAGGTTGAGAGCCATTGAAGGACAATGAATAAGAGCGCATGAGGATATTGCGACTATTCTAATGAAAGGGTTATCAAAAAGGTTGTCGGGAGGATTAAAAGAGGTAGCGAAATAATTGAAAGGGTTAATGAAAGAGCAATTCTTCCGCTGTCACCAAAATGTTGCGTCACGGCAGTCCACAATCTCAAAATTTATTTGAGCAGAAGGAAAACCGCAGCTTACGATGGACTCGAATCAAATTCGATTAGAGAGAGCCAATTTCGCGACGTCGCGTTTCGCTAATGGATAATATCGTAAGTTCGGCGCTGTCGTAAAGTCTATCTTCTGAATAACGCAAATATTCCGCAAATTCGTGAAGCGCGCGAATACCCGAATTTGCAAGCTGATTCCGCGGAATAATTATTTCACATATACAGCATTATTCAAATCTTTCTGTAGTGTCGATATGGATGTAATGATGCGATATACTATAATCAAAACTACGATCGTAAATGGATTTGTCTCCGTAGCACTCATCGCAAATTATGACGCAGTGGAGATAAAAGAGCAACGTAACATGGCGTTGAGACATTCTTGATAAGACACCTCTCAAATATGATCGCTGTGCCTAATCACTCTTGATGGTGAACACAAAGATGTATGTATATATATATATGGTATATATTTTTTTTTATTAAATTTAGTTGGGTATTATCGTCGTTCGGCGTGTGTCGTTCAAATGTGAAGGACACATGTGTGGAAACAGTTCTCACTCAGGCTAAGGCGGTCTCCGTCAAGAGTGTGATACATTCTCTCTCACTGTTTCGATTTTTTGCAGTGCAGTATGATTCAATTGCATTGCAAAAAACCGAAACAGAGGGAAAATGTATCACTCTTAATCGAGTTGCAACAATCCTCTGATTGAATTCGACTGAATGATAGGACAGCTAGATCCCAATGATACGTGACGCATGGTAGCACGTATCATTAATATTTGATATTTATATAAACAATCAATGTTTTCAACCGAGGCCGTGACATCATACTCGTACCTACGAGAGTAGTAAGTGGGCAGCTATGGGCCGTCAAAACAAATCGCCTCCACTCCATCTCCGGCGCCGGGGACAGCCCGGCTAGACGGTTCTATCTGGAGAAATGACGTACTTTAATTAATTGTTGGTGAAGAGAAGGAAGGAGTAATGAGATAATTAAATAGCACTGATTGGCTTGGTCCATAGCTTCCCAGGCGATGATTGACCGGATTCATGCTGCCCATGCAGTGACTGGAGATGGATGATAAAGAAGAATATCTCTACAAAAAGTGATGGATGGGAAAATTGGGGGAAATGGGCCACGAGACATTTCTTACTACGGGCGGAATGAGGAAAAAGGTACGCGTGGAATGCGTGAATAACGGACAGACTTTTGACTTGATGGACACTTTTTTTCATATCTCCGAAGCGTTTTATTTATCTCGGAGTTTTATTTTCTATCTTCTCTAATATTTAATGCTGCGCACCTTATTTTTTGCCTGAAAGGAGAAGGGCCAAATAGGAATGAACAAGTTTGTGCTTCTTCTTATCCACTGTGTTGATTTATTTTATATTACTTTATATATTTATTTATTTTATATACTTTATTTTTATTTTATTTTATATACTTTTTTTTAGAAAATAAGTTCTTTCTGTATTCTACGACGGAGATGCTTTTTTAATAGAAAAATCTATCTCATTTAAATCTGAAATGTTGGGAGCATGAGGATGTGGAAGTAAAATAGTCGAGAATTTAAGATACAAAGGATTTATTTATTGATAATGTGATATTATAATGATAAATGACTTATTATATAAAAATTTTATGATATATAGATTATGATATATAAAATCATAATCCACGATTGGTTAAAATTATGTTAACAATTTCATTGAATTTTAGTTCAGTTAATTTCAAAAACAATATAATATGTTTCTAAAAATGACAAATTTTTTATTTATATTTTCACAGTACGTTCAATGTCTTCTTTGTTGCCTCGGAAAACGTCTGATGATTTCATTTCGATAAAAGAATTAGTCAGAAGTTCTATCTTCTTGATCAAACTTGTTGTCAATAATAGACGTTAGCTGGTTTACATGCGCATTGACATATTTGATTATTCTCTCCATTCCATGAAATGTAGCTTGCTGCATTACAATCACGACGAAGTAAAAATTTTCTTTTCTTCATCGGTGGTTGCGCTGACTCTGCCTGTGTATTTGCGGATGAAACTTCCTTTGGAACATTTTTATTTTCCTTGTGTGTCACCAGAATAATTTTTGCACCATAAGCGGAAGAAGCTAATATGTTTGCGAATGAGATAGGATTTATTTTGGTCTTGCTGTTTTCGCTTAAGTATTTGCTTATGAGTCTCATATTCCCTTGAAATTGTTTCCGTATTCGAATCGAAGTTGATCCCTCCTGCGTAATTAATAGTCAATTTGATGATAGATTCGAAGATTCCCTTTATTAATTGTATTCCCATGTGTAATTTCTTCGTATAAAAAGAGTTGAGTACATCGTAGAAAGTAATAAATATTGTTGCTCGTTCGATAATATTGTTTATCGTACGAAGATTAAAGGCATAGAGATTTCCGATTTCTTGTCTTCCATGTCTCTTCATGTGAAAATTTTGGACGAATATTCACTCGAATGAAGAAAAATTAGGACGATTCTGAAGTAGATACTTCGAACAACGATATTCGAATGAAGCAATTTAACACTATGAGAAACAATCTCTGCGGTTATATATGATTTTCGTTAAAATTAACGAAAACTTGCGTGCGCATAAAGATTGTTTAAATTATTTCTTCTCTAGAAAAAACTAAAAATACTACGCCATTATGATGAAGGTACTTTTTAAGAAAGAATTTTCTCGAAGACAAAATAGAAATATTTCATGTTCGAATGTGTCAAATGTATGTTCAAATTCATAATAATCGAATACATTGTCAAGACTATTCGGATGTAAAGAAGCAATAAATTTTTAAAAAATTCTTCGAGATAAAGGAAAATATTCTGACAGTGGATTTATAAAAATGGTAAAAATATAAATCAGAGAAGTCTCTTCAATGATCTTGGTCTTGATATATGTTATCAACACCCCGAGTGATCTTTAGAAATTTTAACAACAGGACGTTATCCATTAAATGTTATAAACAAAAAAATTGATAATCATTATACCAAAATCAATTTAATAAATATTTGTAATACTGAACATCACCAATTCTTCATTAATTATATCGACGAATGTTCGTGGAAGTTGCGCGTTCCTAGGTCGGGAAAGAGATCAGATGGAAGTCACCCTCTTCAAGAAAGAATAATAAAATGTGTAATCAACACATTTGCAAATAAATTTAATTATCATGGTATGGATATACTCATAATATTATATCAAAAAAAGCATGAATTCAATCACTATAATTATGCTCTTTTGAATAAAAATTCTGCAATATAATGCAGATAATGTAATCTCAAATACCGTATCGAGGAATACCTGCACGTATATCTCTCCAAAGTCTTTCTATATTCTGTGTATGTGCCATTTTCAGGATTTATAAAATTTGTACTGTGATTCACTGTGAAATGTGTGAAATTTTCATTGCATAAAGCATCGTATGCGCATTTATCAGAATTAATAATACAACTGATATATTTTCAAATAATTGGCAGAACAGTTTTAGTAGATCGATTACAGGCAAAATAAACATTTTTTTAATGTTACATTCAATTCCACCGAAAATCCATTGCCCTCTAATTATCCATATGTCCAGAATTATATTTCCTTTTGCCTATTTTTGCTTCATCTATTTCTACGATTATATCTTGTCTATCAATTTGTTTTTAACTATTTTCAATCCATCGTTGACGTAACTAAAAATAATTTTACACAAAAATCTTTGTTTATTATGATGCATAAACACAAAATGAACAATACGTATGTAACTTATCTCACGACAAAAATTTATCCAATCATCAACAACAGTATGATTTTCGAGTTATAAATCAAAAATCTATGTTGTGGCTGTATCATTAAAAAATAAGCAATAAATTGATATATTGTAGGAATTTCTAAACGCGTTCAAACCATGTCCCATGGAATGCACTAATTTTTAAATTGCACGTTACTTTTTGTCGCTTTCGAGTTCTATTCATTTCATAATAATGCTTTGCACAATGAAATACATAATTTTCCATAACATTAATTAATGTCAATACATTTTCACATCTTAGACACAATATTTCTTTAAATACAACTTTTTTATCACACAAAAAATTCCACAGATGATTGAAATAGTAAGTCATATTAATTAATTCGTTTAAATGCATTTTCAATGTTTGAAAAGTGTCTTATTTGTGTCGAAGTAATCTGACTGACTGATTGATTAACTGAAACATACTGATCGGACTATTCACAATGACTGAAAAAATCAAAACAAAGATATATCAATACATTGTAATGTAAAACGCGAAGCGAGATTTATCCCGTCTCAATCTCTACTTAGGAAAATAATGACTTTCCACACGATGATTTTTTTCATATATGTTTCACTTTTAATAAAAAGTTGCAATATGATAAATTTTTTGTTTTAAAAACATAAATTGTATCGGAAAATAGTGTATCTGAAGCAGAAATTTTATTTTAAAGCTAAGAATTTTGGATAATTATTAGGTGTACAACTTTGCTTCCGCCGTTTTTTTCCGAAATTCGAGGCTTTATTGTAAAAAACTGGTTATACATTTATAATTCAAAGTATTGTCCATCGCTGGCCACTACTTTCTCTCATCTTTCGGGTAGCGTACGAATCCCGCGTCGAAAAAACTGGTCATCTTTTGAGGCTATCCACGAATCGATCCAATTTTTTATTTCTTCATAAGACCGGAAGTGCTGGTCAGCCAGGCCGTGTGCCATTGATCGAAACAAGTGATAGTCAGAGGGAGCAACGTCTGGAGAATACGGCGGGTGAGGTAGGACTTCCCATTTCAACGTTTCCAAGTATGTCTTGACCACTTTCGCAACATTGGGGTCAAGCATTGTCATGCTGCAAAGTCACTTTATCGTGTCTCTTGTTGTATTGCGGCCGTTTGTCAATGCTCGGCTCAAACGCATCAATTGCGTTCGATACCGATCGTCTGTGATTGTTTCAGTCGGTTTTAACAGTTCACAATACACTACGCCGAGCTGGTCCCGCCAAATACAGAGCACCTTGAGACCTTGGAGCCGTGAATATTTGATTTGGCCGTCGACGTGGCCGGGAACTCCCCATGATTTTCTGCGCTTGGGATTATCGTAATGAACCCATTTTTCGTCCCCAGTCACAATGCGATGCAGAAATCCCTTCCGTCTTTGCCTTTCAAGCAGCTGTTCACAAGCAAACAACCGCCGTTCAACATCTCTCGGCTTCAATTCGTACGGCACTCAATTTCCTGGCTTCTGAATCATTCCCATAGCTTTGAGGCGTTTTGAAATGGCTTGTTGAGTCACTCCCCATGATCGTGCCCATTCTTCTTGATTTTGACACGAGTCTCAAGTAATGCCTCCACTTCTGCATCTTCGAAAACCTTCTCTCTTCCACCGCTATGCCGGTCTTCGACGTCAAAATCACCGTTCTTGAAAGCACTCACGACACGTTCTTTCACTAAAAGCGGCCTCCCCATAAGGATTTGAGAGCATTCGATGAGCCTGAGCCGCAGATTTCTTCATATTGAAGCAAAAAATTAAAACCTCCCGCAAATGACGAGAATTTGGCTCTTAAACTGACATTTTCAATCGAGAATAACTTTATGATGCAGACACAAATCGACTAATGTTTCTATGGGGTTATGTTCACAGATGCCCAAGTTTATTGACGTCTATGATCTATTTATTTCGACCACTTTACCGCTAAAGCCATCTATAGGAAAACGGCGGAAGCAAAGTTGTACACTAATAATATGTTTTGTACTTCAGCGACTCTCACCTCCCCTCTTCTCTCCTGCGGCGCAGGACTTTTCATGCGAAGCGACTCTTACACCTCCTCACCTTACAAAAGGGCGCACGATTCTCACCACCGATTCTTACGCCCCCCCCCCTTCCATCTATCTCTCATCAATGGGACGATAAGTCGTTTTAGTTTGAGACGACGACGACCAGCTACAGAAGCACTAGATGAATTCATATCAGCACGTAAGTTGGAAAATAATAAAAATTAATTAGAAATGAAATAAAAAATTGAATTATGAATTTCATCTATTAAAATATCAAATTTTCTAGGAAGAGCACGAATCGAGGTTGTGCGAGATATTTCGCGTAATGAGCGGAACATTCTCGTAATCATATTATCATCTAGTAAGTCGAATTTTTAAAACATATCTCCCTATACCATAAAATCAGTTTTCGTGTGATTAGAGACATAATCTTAATAAAAAAATATTATTTTTGTTTTAGATAATGAAATTCGCAGGATATCGCGACTCTTTTTCCAGCTCAGATGAAGAATACCCTGATATTTCGTCACGAAGTAAGTTTTAAATAGTTGACAAAAAAATCCCATAAGAAATGTTTATACAAAAAATAAAAAAATAAATAAAATTAAATAAAAAGTTTATACAAACAATAACAAAATGTTATTTTACAGTGCATAAAAATGAAGAAGAAAAAAACTGTAAAAGAATAGAAGGAGGAAAAAAAAGAAGAGGGGGAGGAGAAAGGGAGAAAGAGAAGAAAGAGGAAGAGAAGAAGGAAGAAGAAGAAGAGGAAGAAGAGAAGGAAGAGGAGAAGTAAAAGGAGGAGAAAATATGGTACAAGGAAGGAAGACACTAGATACTACCTCATTGATGTTGAAGGTAATAATATTCTACTAAACTTTTTAATTTATTTTCCCTGTAATGTATTCTCACATACAAACTTTTGTATTAAATATTTCATACACACCTGTATCGAAGTGAATCGACTCATTAGAATTAATATTCGAAAGCCGAAGAATTTTGCGTAACTGAATAAAGCAATTAAAGATGAGTTGTCTTAGTATATTAAATATAGTCACTATATCGGGGTGCGACACAAAAGGTTTGTTCGCGATGTTTTTAATTTTCACACACTTGTGATATCTTCTTATGTAAAAGTTAAGCTTTTATGTAAAAAACTACGTGTTAGAGTAATAGACATAAAATATGATACAATAAATTATAGTTAACATAAACATAAATACAATAGACAATAGTAGCTTGCAAATGACTAGGCATCAGCAAAATTGCTGTTACAAAACCTATCAGTAACAAAATGCAATAAGAAGTAATAATTGAAATCACACACACACACACACACACACACACACACACACA
>NW_017259184.1:695938-697205 GCF_001594045.1 Atta colombica | reverse complement strand
CACACACACACACACACACACACACACACACACACACACACACACACACACACACACACACACACACACACACACACACACACACATCATATACGTACACATACACAGTAACAAAGTGAGTTAGAATCCCAACTTTTATCCTATTTATGTCGAATTTCGATGGGTCGAAGATGCTGCGAACTTTGACGCGAGTGCGATCGTTCTGAATTCGCCCACTGGTTATTCAAAGTCAATCTCGAGTGTACACAGCATCTACATGACCGATACTTGCCTTTCTGCGCGGTAACAGCTAGGATAAACTTCTAGCTAGATACGATAAACAGTGTTACGTCATTCACTACTGTAATCTGCAGCAATGTATTCGTTACGGTCTTCGCGTAGCAAAAATCTATCGAATGCTACAATTTGCTCAGTTTGCCTGGCTCTGCGATTACATTGAATACACAGTTTAGAATGCGTGCGAAAAACGATTTTGAGAAAAATTTATATAAATTAATCAACAACACGGTATTCGGTAAAACTATGGGAAATTTTTGAAATCACGTATCGATGTAAAATCGATGTAAAATTATTAACAAAATGGAATGGACGATACGACGCGGAGACAATGATCATAAAATCGAATTTTCATAGCCGTCTTTCATAGCATCTTTGTGGAAAATTTGATCGCTGTCAAACTGCACAAACTTGAGGTGAAATTCAACAAGCCGACATAAGTATATTTAACATATCGAAAATCTTGTATAAATTTCACCACGAGTATATGTTACCATTGTTTCGCGACAAATATAAAATTATGTACCTCGACACAGAGTCTTATATACCATGTCGAGTGCAACGATGTTTACGATATAATGAAATGCGATATCACTAGATTCGATACGAGTGATTATCCGACGGACCACGATACGTTTCGCGAACAAAAAAGTACTCGGTCTGATGAAGGACGAGAATAATATGCAATAATGACCAAATTTGTTGGACTAAGAACGAAAACATAACGGAGAGGTGGATGGCAAAAAGGACACTAAAAAAGCGAAAGGCATAAAGAGTTATAGCGTAGTGCAAACGATAACGTTCGACTATTACAAGCAGTATTTGAACCAAGAGATCGAATTAACTCGTCGTTAATTTGGTTTACGATCTAAATTGGATGAAGTGTGTGTGTGTGTGTATATATATATATATATATGTATTACATGATATCCAAATCGAAAATCGTTTAGAGTCCATACGACAAACGATATCTCGTACTTGACTCAACGGA